>NW_027017629.1:0-25000 GCF_036013445.1 Caloenas nicobarica
GGGAAGGGAAGGGAAGGGAAGGGAAGGGAAGGGAAGGAAAGGGAAGGGAAGGGAAGGGAAGGGAAGGGAAGGGAAGGTGCGGGAAGGGATGGGAAGTTGCGGGAAGGGAAAGGAAGGTGCGGTAATGGAAGGTGCGGGAAGGGAAGGTTCGGGAAGAGAATGTGCGTGAAGGGAAGGGAAGGGAAGGTGCGGGAAGGGAAGGGAAGGTGCCGGAAGGGAAGGGAAGGTGCGGGAAGTGAAGGCGAGGGAAGGGAAGGTGCGTGAAGGTGCGGGAAGGTGCGTGAAGGTGCGGGAAGTTGCGGGAAGGTGCGGGAAGGTGCAGGAAGGGAAGGGAAGGTGCTGTAAGGTGCGGGAAGGGAAGGTCCGTGTAGGAAGGGAAGGTTCGGGAATGGAAGGTGCGGGAAGGGAAGGGAAGGTGCGGGAAGGGATAGGAAGGTGCGGGAAGGGATGGTGCGGGAAGGGAAGGTGCGGGAAGGTGCCGGAAGGTGCGGGAAGGTGTGGGAAGGGAAGGGAAGGGAAGGTGCGGGAAGGGAAGGGAAGGGAAGGGAAGGGAAGGGAAGGGATGGGAGGGTGAGGGTAGAGAAGGTGTTTGAAGAGAAGGTGCGGGAAGGGAAGAGAAGGTGCGGGAATGGACAGGAAGGGAAGGGAAGGGAAGGTGCGAGAAGGGAAGGTGCGGGAAGGGAAGGGAAGGTGCGGGAAGGGAAGGTGCGGGAAGGGAAGGGAAAGGAAGGTGCGGGAAGAGAAGGGAAGGGATGGGAAGGGATGGTGCGGGAAGGGAAGGTGCGGGAATGGAAGGCAACTTGCGGAAACGTGCGGGAGGCTGCGGGAATGAAAGGGAAGTAAAGGGAAAGGAATGGAAGGGAAGGGAAGGGAAGGGAAGGGAAGGGAAGGGAAGGGAAGGGAAGGGAAGGGAAGGGAAGGGAAGGGAAGGGAGGGGAAGGGAAGGGAAGGTGCGGGAAGGGAAGGGAAGGAAAGGGAAGGGAAGGGAAGCTAAGGGAAGGGAAGGGAAGGGAAGGGAAGGTGCTGGAAGGCAAGGGAAGGGAAGGGAAGGTGAGGGAAGGGAAGGTGCGGGAAGGGAAGGGAAGGGAAGGGAAGGGAAGGGAAGGGAAGGGAAGGGAAGAGAAGGGAAGGGAAAGGAAGGGAAGGGAAGGGAAGGGAAGGGAAGGGACGGGAAGGGAAGGGAAGGTGCAGGAAGGGAAGGTGCGGGAAGGAAAGGGAAGTTGCGGGAAGGGAAGGGAAGTTTCGGGAAGAGAAGGTGCGGGAAGGGAAGAGAAGGTGTGGGAAGGGAAAGGAAGGTGCGGGAAGGGAAGAGAAGGGAAGGGAAGGGATGGTGCAGGAAGGGAAGGGAAGGGATGGTGCGGGAAGGGAAGGGAAGGGAAGGGAAGGGAAGGGAAGGGAAGGGCAGGAAAGGGAAGGGAAGGGAAGGGGAGGGAAGGTGAGGGAAGGGTAGGTGCGTGAAGGGAAGAGAAGGGAAGATGCGGGAAGGTGCGGGAAGGTGTGGGAAGGAGCACGAAGGTGCGGGAAGGTGGGGGAAGGGACGTTGCGGGACGGGAAGGGAAGGTGCGGGAAGGGAACTTGCGGAAAGGGAATGTGCTGGAAGGGAAGGTGCAGGAAGGGAAGGGAAGTTGCGGGAAGGTGCGGGAAGGGAAGGGAATGGAAGGTGCGGGAAGGGAAGGGAAGGGAAGGTGAGGGAAGGGAAGGGAAGGGAAGGGAAGGGAAGGGAAGGGAAGGGAAGGGAAGGAAAGGGAAGGGAGGGGAAGGGAAGGGAAGGTGCGGGAAGGGAAGGGAAGGAAAGGGAAGGGAAGGGAAGCTAAGGGAAGGGAAGGGAAGGGAAGGGAAGGTGCTGGAAGGCAAGGGAAGGGAAGGGAAGGTGAGGGAAGGGAAGGTGCGGGAAGGGAAGGGAAGGGAAGGGAAGGGAAGGGAAGGGAAGGGAAGGGAAGAGAAGGGAAGGGAAAGGAAGGGAAGGGAAGGGAAGGGAAGGGAAGGGAAGGGACGGGAAGGGAAGGGAAGGTGCAGGGAAGGGAAGGTGCGGGAAGGAAAGGGAAGTTGCGGGAAGGGAAGGGAAGTTTCGGGAAGAGAAGGTGCGGGAAGGGAAGAGAAGGTGTGGGAAGGGAAAGGAAGGTGCGGGAAGGGAAGAGAAGGGAAGGGAAGGGATGGTGCAGGAAGGGAAGGGAAGGGATGGTGCGGGAAGGGAAGGGAAGGGAAGGGAAGGGAAGGGAAGGGAAGGGCAGGAAAGGGAAGGGAAGGGAAGGGGAGGGGAAGGTGAGGGAAGGGTAGGTGCGTGAAGGGAAGAGAAGGGAAGATGCGGGAAGGTGCGGGAAGGTGTGGGAAGGAGCACGAAGGTGCGGGAAGGTGGGGGAAGGGACGTTGCGGGACGGGAAGGGAAGGTGCGGGAAGGGAACTTGCGGAAAGGGAATGTGCTGGAAGGGAAGGTGCAGGAAGGGAAGGGAAGTTGCGGGAAGGTGCGGGAAGGGAAGGGAATGGAAGGTGCGGGAAGGGAAGGGAAGGGAAGGTGAGGGAAGGGAAGGGAAGGGAAGGGAAGGGAAGGGAAGGGAAGGGAAGGAAAGGGAAGGGAAGGGAAGGGAAGGGAAGGGAAGGGAAGGGAAGGGAAGGGAAGGGAAGGGAAGGGAAGGGAAGGGAAGGGAAGGGAAGGGAAGGAAGGGAAGGGAAGAGAAGGAAAGGGAAGGGAAGATTCGGGAAGGGAAGGTGCGGGAATCTGCGGGAAAGGAAGGTGCGGGAAGGTGAGCTGCGGGAAGGGAATGTGCGGGAAGGGAAGGGAATGTGCGGGAAGGGAAGGAAAGGAAAGGGAAGGGAAGGGAAGGGAAGGGAAGGGAAGGGACGGGAAGGGAAGATGCGAGAAGGTGCGGGAAGGTGTGGGAAGGAGCGGGAAGGCGCGGGAAGATTCGGGAAGCTGGGGGAAGGGAAGGTGCGGGAAGGTGCGGGAAGGTGCGGGAAGGGAAGTTGTGGAAAGGGAAGGTGTGGGAAGGGAAGGTGCGTAAGGTGCGGGAAGGTGCGGGAAGGGAAGGGAAGGTGCAGGAAGGGAAGGTGCGGGAAGGAGGGAAGGTGCGGGAAGAGAAGGGAAGGTTCGGGAAGGGAAGGTGCGGGAAGGGAAGAGAAGGTGTGGGAAGGGAAAGGAAGGTGCGGGAAGGGAAGAGAAGGGAAGGGAAGGGATGCTGCGGGAAGGGAAGGTGCGGGAAGGGAAGGCAAGCTGCGGAAACGTGCGGGAAGCTGCGGGAAGGAAAGGGAAGTAAAGGGAAAGGAATGGAAGGGAAGGGAAGGGAAGGGAAGGGAGGGGAAGGGAAGGGAAGGGAAGGGAAGGGAAGGGAAGGGAAGGGAAGGGAAGCGAAGGTGCGGGAAGGCAAGGGAAGGGAAGGGAAGGTGCGGGAAGGGAAGGGAAGGTGCGGGAAGGGAAGGGAAGGGAAGGGAAGGGAAGGGAAGGGAAGGGAACGGAAGGTGTGGACGGGAAGAGAAGGGAAGGTGCGGGAAGGTGCGGTAAAGGAAGGTGAGGGAAGGGAAGGTGCGGGAATAGTAGGTGTGGGAGGGGAAGGGAAGATGCGGGAAGGTGCGGGAAGGTGTGGGAAGGAGCGGGAAGGTGCGGGAAGGTGCGGGAAGGTGGGGGAAGGGAAGGTGCGGGACGGGAAGTGAAGGTGCAAGAAGGGAAGTTGCGGAAAGGGAAGGTGTTGGAAGGGAAGGTGAGGGAAGGTGCGGGAACGTGCGGGAAGGGAAGGGAAGGTGCGGGAAGGGAAGGTCCGGGTAGGGAAGGGAAGGTTCGGGAATGGAAGGTGCGGGAAGGGAAAGGAAGGGAAGGAAGGCAAGGGAAGGGAAGGGATGGGAAGGTGCGGGAAGGGAAGGTGCCGGAAGAGAATGTGCGTGAAGGGAAGGGAAGGGAAGGTGCGGGAAGGGAAGGGAAGGTGCGGGAAGTGAAGGCGAGGGAAGGGAAGGTGCGTGAAGGTGCAGGAAGGTGCTGGAAGGTGCGGGAAGGTGCAGGAAGGTGCAGGAAGGGAAGGGAAGGTGCTGTAAGGTGCGGGAAGGTAAGGGAAGGGGGAAGGGAAGGGAAGGGAAGGGAAGGGAAGGGAAGGGAGGAAGGGAAGGGAAGGGAAGGGAAGGGAAGGGAAGGGAAGGGTAGCTGCGGGAAGGGAAGGGAAGGGATGGGAAGGGAAGGGAAGGGAAGGGAAGGGAAGGGAAGGAAGGGAAGGGAAGGGAAGGGAAGGGAAGGGAAGGGAAGGGAAGGAAGGGAAGGGAAGGGAAGGGAAGGGAAAGGAAGGGAAGGTGCGGGAAGGGTAGCTGCGGGAAGGGAAGGGAATGGATGGGAAGGGAAGGTGATTGAAGGGAAGGGAAGGGAAGGGAAGGGAGGGTTAGGGTAGAGAAGGTGTGGGAAGAGAAGGTGCGGGAAGGGAAGGGAAGGTGCGGGAATGGACAGGTAGGGAAGGGAAGGGAAGGTGCGAGAAGGGAAGGTGCGGGAAGGGAAGGGAAGGTGCGGGAAGGGAAGGAAGGTGCGGGAAGGGAAGGTGCGGGAAGGGAAGGTGCGAGAAGGTGCGGGAAGGGAAGGTGCTGGAAGGGAAGGTGCGGGAAGGAAGGGAAGGGAAGGGAAGGGAAGGGAAGGGAAGGGAAGGGAAGAGTAGGGAAGGGAAGGGAAGGGCAGGGAAGGGAAGGGAAGGTGCGGGAAGTGAAGGCAAGTTGCGGAAACGTGCTGGAAGGTGCGGGAAGGTGCGGGAAGGAAAGGGAAAGGAAGGGAAGGGAAGGGAAGGGAAGGGAAGGGAAGGGAAGGGAAGGGAAGGGAAGGGAAGGGAAGGGAAGGGAAGGGAAGGGAAGGGAAGGGAAGGGAAGGGAAGGGAAGGGAAGGGAAGGGAAGGGAAGGGAAGGGAAGGGAAGGGAAGGTCTGGGAAGGGAAGGGTAGGGAAGGGAAGGGAAGGGAAGGGAAGGGGAAGGGAAGGGAAGGGATGGGAAGGGAATGGAAGGGAAGGGAAGGGAAGGGAAGGGAAGGGAAGGGAAGGGAAGGGAAGGGAAGGGAAGGGAAGGGAAGGGAAGGGAAGGGAAGGGAAGGGAAGGAAGGGAAGGGAAGGGAAGGGAAGGGAAGGGAAGGGAAGGGAAGGGAAAGGAAGGGAAGGGAAGGCAAGGGAAGGGAAGGGATGGGAAGGTGCGGGAAGGGAAGGTGCGGGAAGAGAATGTGCGTGAAGGGAAGGGAAGGGAAGGTGCGGGAAGGGAAGGGAAGGTGCGGGAAGTGAAGGCGAGGGAAGGGAAGGTGCGTGAAGGTGCAGGAAGGTGCTGGAAGGTGCGGGAAGGTGCAGGAAGGTGCAGGAAGGGAAGGGAAGGTGCTGTAAGGTGCGGGAAGGTAAGGGAAGGGAAGGGAAGGGAAGGGAAGGGAAGGGAAGGGAAGGGAAGGGAAGGGAAGGGAAGGGAAGGGAAGGGAAGGTGCGGTAATGGAAGGTGCGGGAAGGGAAGGTACGGGAAGGGAAGGTGCAAGAAGGGAATTTGCGGAAAGGGAAGGTGCGGGAAGGGAAGGTGAGGGAAGGTGCGGGAACATGCGGGAAGGGAAGGGAAGGTGCGGGAAGGGAAGGTCCGGGTAGGGAAGGGAAGGTTCGGGAATGGAAGGTGCGGGAAGGGAAGGGAAGGTGCGGGAAGGGAAAGGAAGGTGCGGGAAGGGATGGTGCGGGAAGGGAAGGTGCGGGAAGGTGCGGGAAGGGAAGGGACGGGAAGGGACGGGAAGGGAAGGGAAGGGAAGGGAAGGGAAGGGAAGGGAAGGAAAGGGAAGGGAAGGGAAGGGAAGGGAAGGGAAGGGAAGGTGCGGGAAGGGATGGGAAGTTGCGGGAAGGGAAAGGAAGGTGCGGTAATGGAAGGTGCGGGAAGGGAAGGTTCGGGAAGAGAATGTGCGTGAAGGGAAGGGAAGGGAAGGTGCGGGAAGGGAAGGGAAGGTGCCGGAAGGGAAGGGAAGGTGCGGGAAGTGAAGGCGAGGGAAGGGAAGGTGCGTGAAGGTGCGGGAAGGTGCGTGAAGGTGCGGGAAGTTGCGGGAAGGTGCGGGAAGGTGCAGGAAGGGAAGGGAAGGTGCTGTAAGGTGCGGGAAGGGAAGGTCCGTGTAGGAAGGGAAGGTTCGGGAATGGAAGGTGCGGGAAGGGAAGGGAAGGTGCGGGAAGGGATAGGAAGGTGCGGGAAGGGATGGTGCGGGAAGGGGAAGGTGCGGGAAGGTGCCGGAAGGTGCGGGAAGGTGTGGGAAGGGAAGGGAAGGGAAGGTGCGGGAAGGGAAGGGAAGGGAAGGGAAGGGAAGGGAAGGGAAGGGAGGGTGAGGGTAGAGAAGGTGTTTGAAGAGAAGGTGCGGGAAGGGAAGAGAAGGTGCGGGAATGGACAGGAAGGGAAGGGAAGGGAAGGTGCGAGAAGGGAAGGTGCGGAAGGGAAGGGAAGGTGCGGGAAGGGAAGGTGCGGGAAGGGAAGGGAAAGGAAGGTGCGGGAAGAGAAGGGAAGGGATGGGAAGGGATGGTGCGGGAAGGGAAGGTGCGGGAATGGAAGGCAACTTGCGGAAACGTGCGGGAGGCTGCGGGAATGAAAGGGAAGTAAAGGGAAAGGAATGGAAGGGAAGGGAAGGGAAGGGAAGGGAAGGGAAGGGAAGGGAAGGGAAGGGAAGGGAAGGGAAGGGAAGGGAAGGGAAGGGAGGGGAAGGGAAGGGAAGGTGCGGGAAGGGAAGGGAAGGAAAGGGAAGGGAAGGGAAGCTAAGGGAAGGGAAGGGAAGGGAAGGGAAGGTGCTGGAAGGCAAGGGAAGGGAAGGGAAGGTGAGGGAAGGGAAGGTGCGGGAAGGGAAGGGAAGGGAAGGGAAGGGAAGGGAAGGGAAGGGAAGGGAAGAGAAGGGAAGGGAAAGGAAGGGAAGGGAAGGGAAGGGAAGGGAAGGGACGGGAAGGGAAGGGAAGGTGCAGGAAGGGAAGGTGCGGGAAGGAAAGGGAAGTTGCGGGAAGGGAAGGGAAGTTTCGGGAAGAGAAGGTGCGGGAAGGGAAGAGAAGGTGTGGGAAGGGAAAGGAAGGTGCGGGAAGGGAAGAGAAGGGAAGGGAAGGGATGGTGCAGGAGGGAAGGGAAGGGATGGGGGGAAGGAAGGGAAGGGAAGGGAAGGGAAGGGAAGGGAAGGGAAGGGAAGGGAAGGGAAGGGAAGGGGGAGGGAAGGTGAGGGAAGGGTAGGTGCGTGAAGGGAAGAAGAAGGGAAGATGCGGGAAGGCGGGAAGGTGTGGGAAGGAGCACGAAGGTGCGGGAAGGTGGGGGAAGGGACGTTGCGGGGAGAGGGAAGGTGCGGGAAGGGAACTTGCGGAAAGGGAATGTGCTGGAAGGGAAGGTGCAGGAAGGGAAGGGAAGTTGCGGGAAGGTGCGGGAAGGGAAGGGAATGGAAGGTGCGGGAAGGGAAGGGAAGGGAAGGTGAGGGAAGGGAAGGAAGGGAAGGGAAGGGAAGGGAAGGAAGGGAAGGGAAGGAAGGGGAAGGGAGGGGAAGGGAAGGGGAAGGTGCGGGAAGGGAAGGGAAGGAAAGGGAAGGGAAGGGAAGCTAAGGGGAAGGGAAGGGAAGGAGGAAGGTGCTGGAAGGCAAGGGAAGGGAAGGGAAGGTGAGGGAAGGGAAGGTGCGGGAAGGGAAGGGAAGGGAAGGGAAGGAAGGGAAGGGAAGGGAAGGGAAGGGAAGAGAAGGGAAGGGAAAGGAAGGGAAGGGAAGGGAAGGGAAGGGAAGGGAAGGGACGGGAAGGGAAGGGAAGGTGCAGGAAGGGAAGGTGCGGGAAGGAAAGGGAAGTTGCGGGAAGGGAAGGGAAGTTTCGGGAAGAGAAGGTGCGGGAAGGGAAGAGAAGGTGTGGGAAGGGAAAGGAAGGTGCGGGAAGGAGGAAGAGAAGGGAAGGGGGATGGTGCAGGAAGGGAAGGGAAGGGATGGTGCGGGAAGGGAAGGGAAGGGAAGGGAAGGGAAGGGAAGGGAAGGGCAGGAAAGGGAAGGGAAGGGAAGGGGAGGGAAGGTGAGGGAAGGGTAGGTGCGTGAAGGGAAGAGAAGGGAAGATGCGGGAAGGTGCGGGAAGGTGTGGGAAGGAGCACGAAGGTGCGGGAAGGTGGGGGAAGGGACGTTGCGGGACGGGAAGGGAAGGTGCGGGAAGGGAACTTGCGGAAAGGGAATGTGCTGGAAGGGAAGGTGCAGGAAGGGAAGGGAAGTTGCGGGAAGGTGCGGGAAGGGAAGGGAATGGAAGGTGCGGGAAGGGAAGGGAAGGGAAGGTGAGGGAAGGGAAGGGAAGGGAAGGGAAGGGAAGGGAAGGGAAGGGAAGGGAAGGAAAGGGAAGGGAAGGGAAGGGAAGGGAAGGGAAGGGAAGGGAAGGGAAGGGAAGGGAAGGGAAGGGAAGGGAAGGGAAGGGAAGGGAAGGGAAGGGAAGGGAAGGGAAGGGAAGAGAAGGAAAGGGAAGGGAAGATTCGGGAAGGGAAGGTGCGGGAATCTGCGGGAAAGGAAGGTGCGGGAAGGTGAGCTGCGGGAAGGGAATGTGCGGAAGGGAAGGGAATGTGCGGGAAGGGAAGGAAAGGAAAGGGAAGGGAAGGGAAGGGAAGGGAAGGGAAGGGACGGGAAGGGAAGATGCGAGAAGGTGCGGGAAGGTGTGGGAAGGAGCGGGAAGGCGCGGGAAGATTCGGGAAGCTGGGGGAAGGGAAGGTGCGGGAAGGTGCGGGAAGGTGCGGGAAGGGAAGTTGTGGAAAGGGAAGGTGTGGGAAGGGAAGGTGCGTAAGGTGCGGGAAGGTGCGGGAAGGGAAGGGAAGGTGCAGGAAGGGAAGGTGCGGGAAGGAGGGAAGGTGCGGGAAGAGAAGGGAAGGTTCGGGAAGGGAAGGTGCGGGAAGGGAAGAGAAGGTGTGGGAAGGGAAAGGAAGGTGCGGGAAGGGAAGAGAAGGGAAGGGAAGGGATGCTGCGGGAAGGGAAGGTGCGGGAAGGGAAGGCAAGCTGCGGAAACGTGCGGGAAGCTGCGGGAAGGAAAGGGAAGTAAAGGGAAAGGAATGGAAGGGAAGGGAAGGGAAGGGAAGGGAGGGGAAGGGAAGGGAAGGGAAGGGAAGGGAAGGGAAGGGAAGGGAAGGGAAGGGAAGGGAAGGGAAGCGAAGGTGCGGGAAGGCAAGGGAAGGGAAGGGAAGGTGCGGGAAGGGAAGGGAAGGTGCGGGAAGGGAAGGGAAGGGAAGGGAAGGGAAGGGAAGGGAAGGGAACGGAAGGTGTGGGACGGGAAGAGAAGGGAAGGTGCGGGAAGGTGCGGTAAAGGAAGGTGAGGGAAGGGAAGGTGCGGGAATAGTAGGTGTGGGAGGGGAAGGGAAGATGCGGGAAGGTGCGGGAAGGTGTGGGAAGGAGCGGGAAGGTGCGGGAAGGTGCGGGAAGGTGGGGGAAGGGAAGGTGCGGGACGGGAAGTGAAGGTGCAAGAAGGGAAGTTGCGGAAAGGGAAGGTGTTGGAAGGGAAGGTGAGGGAAGGTGCGGGAACGTGCGGGAAGGGAAGGGAAGGTGCGGGAAGGGAAGGTCCGGGTAGGGAAGGGAAGGTTCGGGAATGGAAGGTGCGGGAAGGGAAGGGAAGGTGCGGGAAGGGAAAGGAAGGTGCGGGAAGGGAAGGTGCGGGAAGGGAAGGTGCGGGAAGGAAAGGTGCAGGAAGGGAAGGTGCAGGAAGGGAAGGGAAGGGAAGGGAAGGGAAGGGAAGGGAAGGGAAAGGAAGGGAATGGAAGGGAAGGGAAGGGAAGGGAAGTGAAGGGAAGGGAAGGGAAGGAAGGGAAGGGAAGGGAAGGGAAGGGAAGGGAAGGGAAGGGAAGGGAAGGGAAGGGAAGGGAAGGGATGATGCGGGAAGGGAAGGTGCGGGAAGGTGCAGGAAGGGAAGGTGCGGGAAGGGAAGGTACGGGAAGGGAAGGTGCGGGAAGGGAAGGTGCGGGAAGGGAAGGTGCGGGAAGGGAAGGGAAGGGAAGGTGCGGGAAGGGAAGGGAAGGGAAGGTGCAGGAACGGAAGGGAAGGGAAGGGAAGGGAAGGGAAGGGAAGGGAAGGGAAGGGAAGGGAAGGGAAGGGAAGGGAAGGGAAGGGAAGGGAAGGGAAGGGAAGGAAAGGTGCGGGAAGCGAAGGTGCGGGAAGGGAAGGTGCGGGAAGATGCGGGAAGGGAAGGTGCGGGAAGGGTAGGTGCGGGAAGGGAAGGGAAGGGAAGGGAAGGGAAGGGAAGGGAAGGGAAGGGAAGGGAAGGGAAGGGAAGGGAATGGAAGGGAAGGGAAGGGAAGGGAAGGGAAGGGAAGGGAAGTGAAGGGAAGGGAAGGGAAGGGAAGGGAAGGGAAGGAAGGGAAGGGAAGTGAAGGGAAGGGAAGGGAATGGAAGGGAAGGGAAGGGAAGGGAAGGTGCGGGAAGGTGCGGGAAGGTGCGGGAAGGGAAGGGAAGGGAAGGGAAGGGAAGGGAGTGTGAGGGTAGAGAAGGTGTTTGAAGAGAAGATGCGGGAAGGGAAGAGAAGGTGCGGGAATGGACAGGAAGGGAAGGGAAGGGAAGGTGCGAGAAGGGAAGGTGCGGGAAGGGAAGGGAAGGTGCGGGAAGGGAAGGTGCGGGAAGGGAAGGGAAAGGAAGGTGCGGGAAGGGAAGGGAAAGGAATGTGCGGGAAGAGAAGGGAAGTTATGGGAAGGGATGGTGCGGGAAGGGAAGGTGCGGGAATGGAAGGCAACTTGCGGAAACTTGCGGGAGGCTGCGGGAATGAAAGGGAAGTAAAGGGAAAGGAATGGAAGGGAAGGGAAGGGAAGGGAAGGGAAGGGAAGGGAAGGGAAGGGAAGGGAGGGGAAGGGAAGGGAAGGTGCGGGAAGGGAAGGGAAGGAAGGGAAGGGAAGGGAAGCTAAGGGAAGGGAAGGGAAGGGAAGGGAAGGGAAGGGAAGGGAAGGGAAGGGAAGGTGCTGGAAGGCAAGGGAAGGGAAGGGAAGGTGAGGGAAGGGAAGGTGCGGGAAGGGAAGGGAAGGGAAGGTGCGGGAAGGTGCGGGAAGGTGCGGGAAGGGAAGGGAAAGGAAGGGAAGGGAAGGGAAGGGAAGGGAAGGGAAGGGAAGGGAAGGGAAGGGAAGGTGCGGGAATGGAAGGGAAGGGAAGGGAAGGGACGGGAAGGGAAGGGAAGGGAAGGGAAGGGAAGGGAAGGGAAGGGAAGGGAAGGGAAGGGAAGGGAAGAGAAGGGAAGGGATGATGCGGGAAGGGAAGGTGCGAGAAGTTGCGGGAAGGGAAGGGAAGGTGCGGGAAGGGAAGGTGCGGGAAGGGAAGGTGCGGGAAGGGAAGGGAAGGTGCGGGAAGGTGCGGGAAGGGAAGGTGCGGGAAGGGAAGGTGCGGGAAGGGAAGGTGCGGGATGGGAAGGTGCGGGAAGGTGCGGGAAGGGAAGGGAAGGGAAGGGAAGGGAAGGGAAGGGAAGGGAAGGGAAGGGAAGGGAAGGGAAGGAAGGGAAGGGAAGGGAAGGGAAGGGAAGGGAAGGGAAGGGAAGGGAAGGGTAGCTGCGGGAAGGGAAGGGAAGGGATGGGAAGGGAAGGGAAGGGAAGGGAAGGGAAGGGAAGGGAAGGGAAGGGAAGGGAAGGGAAGGTACGGGAAGGGTAGCTGCGGGAAGGGAAGGGAATGGATGGGAAGGGAAGGTGATTGAAGGGAAGGGAAGGGAAGGGAAGGGAAGGGAAGGGAAGGGAAGGGAAGGGAAGGGAAGGGAAGGGAAGGGAAGGGAAGGGAAGGGAAGGGTAGCTGCGGGAAGGGAAGGGAAGGGATGGGAAGGGAAGGGAAGGAAGGGAAGGGAAGGGAAGGAAGGGAAGGGAAGGGAAGGGAAGGGGAAGGGAAGGGAAGGGAAGGGAAGGGAAGGGAAGGGAAGGGAAGGGTAGGGAAGGGAAGGGAAGGGAAGGGAAGGGAAGGGAAGGGAAGGAAGGGAAGGGAAGGAGGAAGGGAAGGGAAGGGAAGGGAAGGGAAGGGAAGGAAGGGAAGGGAAGGGAAGGGAAGGAAGGGAAGGGAAGGGAAGGTGCGGGAAGGGAAAGGAAGGGAAGGGAAGGCAAGGGAAGGGAAGGGATGGGAAGGTGCGGGAAGGGAAGGTACGGGAAGAGAATGTGCGTGAAGGGAAGGAAGGGAAGGTGCGGGAAGGGAAGGGAAGGTGCGGGAAGTGAAGGCGAGGGAAGGGAAGGTGCGTGAAGGTGCAGGAAGGTGCTGGAAGGTGCGGGAAGGTGCAGGAAGGTGCAGGAAGGGAAGGGAAGGTGCTGTAAGGTGCGGGAAGGTAAGGGAAGGGAAGGGAAGGGAAGGGAAGGGAAGGGAAGGGAAGGGAAGGGAAGGGAAGGGAAGGGAAGGGAAGGGAAGGGAAGGAGGGAAGGGAAGGGAAGGGAAGGGAAGGGAAGGGAAGGGAAGGGAAGGGAAGGGAAGGGAAGGGAAGGGTAGCTGCGGGAAGGGAAGGGAAGGGATGGGAAGGGAAGGGAAGGGAAGGGAAGGGAAGGGAAGGGAAGGGAAGGGAAGGGAAGGTGCGGGAAGGGTAGCTGCGGGAAGGGAAGGGAATGGATGGGAAGGGAAGGTGATTGAAGGGAAGGGAAGGGAAGGGAAGGGAGGGTTAGGGTAGAGAAGGTGTGGGAAGAGAAGGTGCGGGAAGGGAAGGGAAGGTGCGGGAATGGACAGGTAGGGAAGGGAAGGGAAGGTGCGAGAAGGGAAGGTGCGGGAAGGGAAGGGAAGGTGCGGGAAGGGAAGGGAAGGTGCGGGAAGGGAAGGTGCGGGAAGGGAAGGTGCGGGAAGGTGCGGGAAGGGAAGGTGCTGGAAGGGAAGGTGCGGGAAGGGAAGGGAAGGGAAGGGAAGGGAAGGGAAGGGAAGGGAAGGGAAGAGTAGGGAAGGGAAGGGAAGGGCAGGGAAGGGAAGGGAAGGTGCGGGAAGTGAAGGCAAGTTGCGGAAACGTGCTGGAAGGTGCGGGAAGGTGCGGGAAGGAAAGGGAAAGGAAGGGAAGGGAAGGGAAGGGAAGGGAAGGGAAGGGAAGGGAAGGGAAGGGAAGGGAAGGGAAGGGAAGGGAAGGGAAGGGAAGGGAAGGGAAGGGAAGGGAAGGGAAGGTGCAAGAAGGGAAGGGAAGGTGCAGGAAGGGAAGGGAAGGGAAGGGAAGACAATGGAAGGGAAGGGAAGGGATGGGAAGGTAGGGGAAGGAAAG
The DNA here is from genome assembly GCF_036013445.1 of Caloenas nicobarica. NCBI lineage: Eukaryota > Metazoa > Chordata > Aves > Columbiformes > Columbidae > Caloenas > Caloenas nicobarica. The sequence goes on from NW_027017629.1 coordinate 13,092, forward strand.
GGAAGGGAAGGGAAGGGAAGGGAAGGGAAGGGAAGGGAAGGGAAGGGAAGGGATGATGCGGGAAGGGAAGGTGCGGAAAGGTGCGGGAAGGGAAGGTGCGGGAAGGGAAGAGAAGGTGCGGTAAGGGAAGGTGCGGGAAGGGAAGGTGCGGGAAGGTACAGGAAGGGAAGGTGCGGGAAGGGAAGGGAAGGTGCGGGAAGGTAAGGTGCGGGAAGGGAAGGTGCGGGAAGGGAAGGGAAGGGAAGGTGCGGGAAGGGAAGGGAAGGGAAGGTGCAGGAAGGGAAGGGAAGGGAAGGTGCGGGAAGGGAAGGGAAGGGAAGGTGCGGGAAGCAAAGGTACGGGAAGGGAAGGTGCGGGAAGGGAAGGGAAGGGAAGGTGCGGGAAGGGTAGGGGCAGGAAGGAAAGGGAAGGGAAGGGAAGGAAAGGGAAGGGAAGGGAAGGGAAGGGAAGGGAAGGGAAGGGATGGGAAGTTGCGGGAAGGGAAAGGAAGGTGCGGTAATGGAAGGTGCGGGAAGGGAAGGTGCGGGAAGAGAATGTGCGTGAAGGGAAGGGAAGGGAAGGTGCGGGAAGGGAAGGGAAGGTGCCGGAAGGGAAGGGAAGGTGCGGAAGTTGCGGGAAGGTGCGGGAAGGTGCAGGAAGGGAAGGGAAGGTGCTGTAAGGTGCGGGAAGGGAAGGTCCGTGTAGGAAGGGAAGGTTCGGGAATGGAAGGTGCGGGAAGGGAAGGGAAGGTGCGGGAAGGGAAAGGAAGGTGCGGGAAGGGATGGTGCGGGAAGGGAAGGTGCGGGAAGGTGCCGGAAGGTGCGGGAAGGTGTGGGAAGGGAAGGGAAGGGAAGGTGCGGGAAGGGAAGGGAAGGGAAGGGAAGGGAAGGGAAGGGAAGGGAAGGGAAGGGAAGGGAAGGGAAGGGAAGGGAAGGGAAGGGAAGGGAAGGGAAGGGAAGGGAAGGGATGATGCGGGAAGGGAAGGTGCGGAAAGGTGCGGGAAGGGAAGGTGCGGGAAGGGAAGAGAAGGTGCGGGAAGGGAAGGTGCGGGAAGGGAAGGTGCGGGAAGGTACAGGAAGGGAAGGTGCGGGAAGGGAAGGGAAGGTGCGGGAAGGTAAGGTGCGGGAAGGGAAGGTGCGGGAAGGGAAGGGAAGGGAAGGTGCGGGAAGGGAAGGGAAGGGAAGGTGCAGGAAGGGAAGGGAAGGGAAGGGAAGGGAAGGGAAGGGAAGGGAAGGGAAGGGAAGGGAAGGTGCGGGAAGCGAAGGTACGGGAAGGGAAGGTGCGGGAAGGGAAGGGAAGGGAAGGTGCGGGAAGGGTAGGGGCAGGAAGGAAAGGGAAGGGAAGGGAAGGAAAGGGGAAGGGAAGGGAAGGGAAGGGAAGGGAAGGGAAGGGAAGGGATGGGAAGTTGCGGGAAGGGAAAGGAAGGTGCGGTAATGGAAGGTGCGGGAAGGGAAGGTGCGGGAAGAGAATGTGCGTGAAGGGAAGGGAAGGGAAGGTGCGGGAAGGGAAGGGAAGGTGCCGGAAGGAAAAGGAAGGTGCGGGAAGTGAAGGCGAGGGAAGGGAAGGTGCGTGAAGGTGCGGGAAGGTGCGTGAAGGTGCGGGAAGGTGCAGGAAGGGAAGGGAAGGTGCTGTAAGGTGCGGGAAGGGAAGGGAAGAGAAGGGAAGGGAAGGGAAGGGAAGGGAAGGGAAGGGAAGGGAAGGGAAGGGAAGGGAAGGTGCAGGAAGGGAATGGAAGGTGCGGTAATGGAAGGTGCGGGAAGGGAAGGTACGGGAAGGGAAGGTGCAAGAAGGGAATTTGCGGAAAGGAAGGTGCGGGAAGGGAAGGTGAGGGAAGGTGCGGAAACGTGCGGGAAGGGAAGGGAAGGTGCGGGAAGGGAAGGTCCGGGTAGGAAGGGAAGGTTCGGGAATGGAAGGTGCGGGAAGGGAAGGGAAGGTGCGGGAAGGGAAAGGAAGGTGCGGGAAGGGATGATGCGGGAAGGGAAGGTGCGGAAAGGTGCGGGAAGGGAAGATGCGGGAAGGGAAGGGAAGGTGCGGGAAGGGAAGGTGCGGGAAGGGAAGGTGCGGGAAGGGAAGGTACGGGAAGGGAAGGTGCAAGAAGGGAATTTGCGGAAAGGAAGGTGCGGGAAGGGAAGGTGAGGGAAGGTGCGGAAACGTGCGGGAAGGGAAGGGAAGGTGCGGGAAGGGAAGGTCCGGGTAGGAAGGGAAGGTTCGGGAATGGAAGGTGCGGGAAGGGAAGGGAAGGTGCGGGAAGGGAAAGGAAGGTGCGGGAAGGGATGGTGCGGGAAGGGAAGGTGCGGGAAGGTGCGGGAAGGTGCGGGAAGGTGCGGGAAGGGAAGGGAAGGGAAGGGAAGGGAAGGGAAGGGAAGGGGGGGGAAGGGAAGGGAAGGGAAGGGAAGGGAAGGGAAGGGAAGGGAAGGGAAGGGAAGGGAAGGGAAGGGAAGGGAAGGGAAGGGAAGGGATGATGCGGGAAGGGAAGGTGCGGAAAGGTGCGGGAAGGGAAGATGCGGGAAGGGAAGGGAAGGTGCGGGAAGGGAAGGTGCGGGAAGGGAAGGTGCGGGAAGGTACAGGAAGGGAAGGTGCGGAAAGGGAAGGGAAGGTGCGGGAAGGGAAGGTGCGGGAAGGGAAGGTGCGGGAAGGGAAGGGAAGGGAAGGGAAGGAATGGATGAGAAGGGAAGGGAAGGGAAGGGAGGGGAAGGGAAGCGAAGGGAAGGGAAGGGAAGGGAAGGGAAGGGACGGGAAGGGAAGGGAAGGGAAGGGAAGGGAAGGGAAGGGAAGGGAAGGGAAGGGAAGGGAAGGGAAGGGCAGGGAAGGGAAGGGAAGGGAAGCGAAGGGAAGGGAAGGGAAAGGAAGGGAAGGGAAGGGAAGGGAAGGGAAGGGAAGGGAAGGGAAGGGAAGGTGTGGGAAGGGAAGGGAAGGGCATGGAAGGGAAGGGAAGGGAAGGGAAAGGAAGGGAAGGGAAGGGAAGGGAAGGGAAGGGAAGGGAAGGGAAGGGAAGGGAAGGGAAGGAAAGGGAAGGGAAGGGAAGTGAAGGGAAGGAAAGGGAAGGGAAGGGAAGGGAAGGAAAGGGAAGGGAAGGGAAGGGTAGGGAAGGGAAGGGAAGGGAAGGGAAGGGAAGGGAAGGGAAGGGAAGGGAAGGTGTGGGACGGGAAGAGAAGGGAACGTGCGGGTAGGTGCGGTATGGGAAGGTGCGGGAAGGGAAGGTGCGGGAAGGGAAGGGAAGGGAAGGTGAGGAAAAGGTAGTTGTGGGAGGGGAAAGGAAGATGCGGGAAGGTGCGGGAAGGTGTGCGAAGGAGAGGGAAGGTGCGGGAAGGTGCGGGAAGGTGGGGGAAGGGAAGGTGCGAGACGGGAAGTGAAGGTGCAAGAAGGGAAGTTGCGGAAAAGGAAGGTGCGGGAAGGGAAGGTGACGGAAGGTGCGGGAACGTGCGGGAAGGGAAGGGAAGGTGCGGGAAGGGAAGGTCCGGGAAGGGAAGGGAAGGTTCGGGAATGGAAGGTGAGGGAAGGGAAGGGAAGGTGCGGGATGGGAAAGGAAGGTGCGGGAATGGAAGGTGCGGGAAGAGAAGGTGCGGGAAGGGAAGGTGCGGGAAGGGAAGGTGCGGGAAGGTGCGGGAAGGTGCGGGAAGGTGCGGGAAGGGAAGGGAAGGGAAGGGAAGGGAAGGGAAGGGAAGGGAAGGGAAGGGAAGGGAAGGGAAGGGAAGGGAAGGGAAGGGATGATGCGGGAAGGGAAGGTGCAGGAAGGTGCGGGAAGGGAAGGTGTGGAAAGGGAAGGTACGGGAAGGGAAGGTGCGGGAAGGGAAGGGAAGGTGCGGGAAGGGAAGGTGCGGGAAGGGAAGGTGCGTGAAGGGAAGGGAAGGTGCGGGAAGGGAAGGGAAGGGAAGGTGCGGGAAGGGAAGGTGCGGGAAGGGAAGGGAAGGTGCCAGAAGGAAAGGGAAGGTGCCGGAAGGGAAGGGAAGGTGCCGGAAGGGAAGGGAAGGTGCGGGAAGTGAAGGCGCGGGAAGGGAGGGTGCGGGAAGGTGCGGGAAGGTGCGGGAAGGTGCGGGAAGGTGCAGGAAGGGAAGGGAAGTTGCGGTAAGGTGCGGGAAGGGAAGAGAAGGGAAGGGAAGGGAAGGGAAGGGAAGGGAAGGGAAGGGAAGGGAAGGGAAGGTGCAGGAAGGGAATGGAAGGTGGGGAATGGAAGGGAATGGAAGGGAAGGGAAGGTGCAGGAAGGGAAGGTGCGGGAAGGAAAAGGAAGGTGCGGTAATGCAAGGTGCGGGAAGGGAAGGTACGGGAAGGGAAGGTGCGTGAAGGGAAGGGAAGGGAAGGTGCCGGAAGGGAAGGGAAGGTGCGGGAAGTGAAGGCGCGGGAAGGGAAGGTGCGTCAAGGTGCGGGAAGGGAAGGTGCGTGAAGGTGCGTGAAGGTGCGGGAATGTGCAGGAAGGGAAGGTGATTGAAGGGAAGGTGCGGGAATGGAAGGGAAGGGAAGGTGCGGTAAGGTGCGGTAAGGTGCGGGAAGGTGCGGGAAGGGAAGGGAAGGGAAGGGAAGGGAAGGGAAGGGAAGGGAAGGGAAGGGAAGGGAAGGGAAGGGAAGGGAAGGGAAGGGAAGGGAAGGGAAGGTGCGGGAAGGGAAGGGAAGGGAATGGAAGGGAAGGGAAGGGAAGGGAAGGGAAGGGAAGGGAAGGGAAGGGAAGGGAAGGGAAGGGAAGGGAAGGGATGATGCGGGAAGGGAAGGTGCATGAAGGTTCGGGAAGGGAAGGTGCGGAAAGGGAAGGTGCGGGAAGGGAAGTTGCGGAAAGGGAAGGTACGGGAAGGGAAGGTGCGGGAAGGGAAGGGAAGGTGCGGGAAGGGAAGGAGAGGTGCGGGAAGGGAAGGGAAGGGAAGGTGCGGGAAGGGAAGGTGCGGGAAGGTGCGGGAAGGTGCGGGAAGGTGCGGGAAGGTGCGGGAAGGGAAGGGAAGGGAAGGGAATGGAAGGGAAGGGAAGGGAAGGGAAGGGAAGGGAAGGGAAGGGAAGGGTAGGTGCGGGAAGGGAAGGGAAGGGATGGGAAGGGAAGGGAAGGGAAGGGAAGGGAAGGGAAGGGAAAGGAAGGGAAGGGAGGGTGAGGGTAGAGAAGGTGTGGGAAGAGAAGGTGAGGGAAGGGAAGGGAAGGTGCGGGCATGGACAGGAAGGGAAGGGAAGGGAAGGTGAGAGAAGGGAAGGTGCGGGAAGGGAAGGGAAGGTGCGGGAAGTGAAGGGAAGGTGCGGGAAGGGAAGGTGCGGGAAGGGAAGGTGCGGGATGGTGCGGGAAGGGAAAGGAAGGTGCAGGGAGGGAAGAGAAGGGAAGGGAAGGGAAGGGCAGGGAAGGGAAGGGAAGGTGCGGGAACTGAAGGCAAGTTGCGGAAACGTGCTGGAAGGTGCGGGAAGGTGCCGGAAGGAAAGGGAAAGGAAGGGAAGGGAAGGGAAGGGAAGGGAAGGGAAGGGAAGGGAAGGGAAGGGACGGGAAGGGAAGGGAAGGGAAGGGAAGTGAAGGGAAGGGAAGGTCTGGGAAGGGAAGGGTAGGGAAGAGAAGGGAAGGGAAGGGAAGGGAAGGGAAGGGAAGGGAAGGGAAGGGAAGGGAAGGCAAGGGAAGGGAAGGGAAGGGAAGGGAAGGGAAGGTGCGGGAAGGGAAAGGAAGGTGCGGTAATGGAAGGTGCGGGAAGGGAAGGTGCGGGAAGGGAAGGTGCGTGAAGGGAAGGGAAGGTGCCGGAAGGGAAGTGAAGGTGCCGGAAGGGAAGGGAAGGTGCGGGAAGTGAAGGCGCGGGAAGGGAAGGTGCGGGAAGGTGCGAGAAGGTGCGGGAAGGTGCGGGAAGGTGCAGGAAGGGAAGGGAAGTTGCGGTAAGGTGCGGGAAGGGAAGGGAAGGGAAGGGAAGGGAAGGGAAGGGAAGGGAAGGGAAGGGAAGGGAAGGTGCAGGAAGGGAATGGAAGGTGGGGAATGGAAGGGAATGGAAGGGAAGGGAAGGGAAGGGAAGGGAAGGGAAGGGACGGGAAGGGAAGGGAAGGTGCAGGAAGGGAAGGTGCGGGAAGGAAAAGGAAGGTGCGGCAATGGAAGGTGCGGGAAGGGAGGGTACGGGAAGGGAAGGTGCGTGAAGGGAAGGGAAGGGAATTTGCGGGAAGTGAAGGCGCGGGAAGGGAAGGTGTGTGAAGGTGAGGGAAGGAAAGGTGCGTGAAGGTGCGTGAAGGTGCGGGAATGTGCAGGAAGGGAAGGTGATTGAAGGGATGGTGCGGGAAGGGAAGGGAAGGTGCGGTAAGGTGCGGGAAGGGAAGGGAAGGGAAGGGAAGGGAAGGGAAGGGAAGGGAAGGGAAGGGAAGGGAAGGGAAGGGAAGGGAAGGGAAGGGAAGGGAAGGGAAGGGAAGGGAAGGGAAGGGAAGGGATGATGCGGGAAGGGAAGGTGCAGGAAGGTGCGGGAAGGGAAGGTGCGGAAAGGAAAGGTGCGGGAAGGGAAGTTGCGGAAAGGGAAGGTACGGGAAGGGAAGGTGCGGGAAGGGAAGGGAAGGTGCGGGAAGGGAAGGGAAGGTGCGGGAAGGGAAGGGAAGGGAAGGTGCGGGAAGGTGCGGGAAGGGAAGGGAAGGGAAGGTGGGGGAAGGGAAGGGAAGGGAAGGGAAGGGAAGAGAAGGGAAGGGAAGGGAAGGGAAGGGAAGGGTAGGTGCGGGAAGGGAAGGGAAGGGATGGGAAGGGAAGGGAAGGGAAGGGAAGGGAAGGGAAGGGAAGGGAAGGGAAGGGAAGGGAAGGGAGGGTGAGGGTAGAGAAGGTGTGGGAAGAGAAGGTGAGGGAAGGGAAGGGAAAGTGCGGGAATGGACAGGAAGGGAAGGGAAGGGAAGGTGAGAGAAGGGAACGTGCGGGAAGGGAAGGGAAGGTGCGGGAAGTGAAGGGAAGGTGCGGGAAGGGAAGGTGCGGGAAGGGAAGGTGCGGGAAGGTGCGGGAAGGGTAAGGAAGGTGCAGGGAGGGAAGAGAAGGGAAGGGAAGGGAAGGGCAGGGAAGGGAAGGGAAGTGAAGGGAAGGGAAGGTCTGGGAAGGGAAGGGTAGGGAAGAGAAGGGAAGGGAAGGGAAGGGAAGGGAAGGGAAGGGAAGGGAAGGGAAGGGAAGGGAAGGGAAGGGAAGGGAAGGCAAGGGAAGGGAAGGGAAGGGAAGGTGCGGGAAGGGAAAGGAAGGTGCGGTAATGGAAGGTGCGGGAAGGGAAGGTGCGGGAAGGGAAGGTGCGTGAAGGGAAGGGAAGGTGCCGGAAGGGAAGTGAAGGTGCCGGAAGGGAAGGGAAGGTGCGGGAAGTGAAGGCGCGGGAAGGGAAGGTGCGGGAAGGTGCGAGAAGGTGTGGGAAGGTGCGGGAAGGTGCAGGAAGGGAAGGGAAGTTGCGGTAAGGTGCGGGAAGGGAAGGGAAGGGAAGGTGCAGGAAGGGAATGGAAGGTGGGGAATGGAAGGGAATGGAAGGGAAGGGAAGGGAAGGGAAGGGAAGGGACGGGAAGGGAAGGGAAGGTGCAGGAAGGGAAGGTGCGGGAAGGAAAAGGAAGGTGCGGTAATGGAAGGTGCGGGAAGGGAGGGTACGGGAAGGGAAGGTGCTTGAAGGGAAGGGAAGGGAAGGTGCGGGAAGGGAAGGGAAGGTGCCGGAAGGGAAGGGAAGGTGCGGGAAGTGAAGGCGCGGGAAGGGAAGGTGCGTGAAGGTGCGGGAAGGGAAGGTGCGTGAAGGTGCGTGAAGGTGCGGGAATGTGCAGGAAGGGAAGGTGATTGAAGGGAAGGTGCGGGAAGGGAAGGGAAGGGAAGGTGCGGTAAGGTGCGGGAAGGGAAGGGAAGGGAAGGGAAGGGAAGGGAAGGGAAGGGAAGGGAAGGGAAGGGAAGGGAAGGGAAGGGAAGGGAAGATGCGGTAAGGGAGGGTGCGGGAAGGTGCGGGAAGGAAAGGTGCGGAAGTTGCGGGAAAGGAAGGGAAGGGAAGGGAAGGGAAGGTGCAGGAAGGGAATGGAAGGTGGGGAATGGAAGGGAATGGAAGGGAAGGGAAGGGAAGGGAAGGGACGGGAAGGGAAGGGAAGGTGCAGGAAGGGAAGGTGCGGGAAGGGAAGAGAAGGTGTGGGAAGGGAAATGAGGGTGCGGGAAGGGAAGAGAAGGGAAGGGAAGGGATGGTGCGGGAAGGGAAGGTGCGGGAAGGGAAGGCAAGTTGCAGAAAAATGCGGGAAGCTGCGAGAAGGAAAGGGAAGTAAAGGGAAAGGAATGGAAGGGAAGGGAAGGGAAGGGAAGGGAATAGAAGGGAAGGGAATGGAAGGGAAGGATAGGGAAGGTGAGGGAAGGGTAGATGCGTGAAGGGAAGAGAAGGGAAGATGCGGGAAGGTGCGGGAAGGTGTGGGAAGGAGCACGAAGGTGCGGGAAGGTGCGGAAAGGTGGGGGAAGGGAAGTTGCGGGACGGGAAGGGAAGGTGCTGGAAGGGAACGTGCGGGAAGGGAAGGGAAGTTGCGGGAAGGTGCAGGACGGGAAGGGAACGTGCTGGAAGGGAACGTGCGGGAAGGGAAGGGAAGGGAAGGTGCGGGAAGGGAAGGGAAGGGAAGGTGCGGGAAGGGAAGGGAAGGGAAGGGAAGGAAAGGGAAGGGAAGGGAAGGGAAGGGAAGGGAAGGGAAGGGAAGGGAAGGGAAGGGAAGGGAAGGGAAGGGAAGGGAAGGGAAGAGAAGGGAAGGGAAGGGAAGTGAAGGTGCGGGAAGGCAAGGGAAGGGAAGGGAAGGTGCGGGAAGGGAAGGGAAGGGAAGGTGCGGAAAGGGAAGGGAAGGGAAGGTGCGGGAAGGGAAGGTGCGGGAAGGGAAGGGAAGGGAAGATTCGGGAAGGGAAGGTGCGGGAATGTGCGGGAAAGGAAGGTGCGGGAAGGTGAGCTGCGGGAAGAGAATGTGTGGGAAGGGAAGGGAATGTGCGGGAAGGGAAGGAAAGGGAAGGGAAGGGAAGGGAAGGGAAGGGAAGGGAAGGGAAGGGAAGGGAAGGTGCGGGAATGGAAGGGAAGGGAAGGGAAGGGAAGGGAAGGGAAGGGAAGGGAAGGGAAGGGAAGGGAAGGGATGGGAATGGAAGGGAAGGGAAGGGAAGATGCGGGAAGGTGCGGGAAGGTGTGGGAAGGAGCGGGAAGGCGCGGGAAGGTTCGGGAAGTTGGGGGAGGGGAAGGTGCGGGAAGGTACGGGAAGGTGCGGGAAGGGAAGTTGCGGAAAGGGAAGGTGTGGGAAGGGAAGTTGCGTAAGGTGCGGGAAGGTGCGGGAAGGGAAGGGAAGGTGCGGGAAGGGAAGGGAAGGTGCAGGAAGGGAAGGTGCGGGAAGGAAAGGGAAGGTGCGGGAAGAGAAGGGAAGGTTCGGGAAGGGAAGGTGCGGGAAGGGAAGAGAAGGGAAGGGAAGGGATGTTGCGGGAAGGGAAGGTGCGGGAAGGGAAGGCAAGTTGCGGAAACGTGCGGGAAGCTGCGGGAAGGAAAGGGAAGTAAAGGGAAAGGAATGGAAGGGAAGGGAAGGGAAGGGAAGGGAAGGGAAGGGAAGGGAAGGGAAGGGAAGGGAAGGGAAGGGAAGCGAAGGTGCGGGAAGGCAAGGGAAGGGAAGGGAAGGTGCGGGAAGGGAAGGCAAGTTGCGGAAACGTGCGGGAAGCTACGGGAAGGAAAGGGAAGTAAAGGGAAAGGAATGGAAGGGAAGGGAAGGGAAGGGAAGGGAAGCGAAGGTGCGGGAAGGTAAGGGAAGGGAAGGGAAGGTGCGGGAAGGTGCGGGAAGGGAAGGGAAGGTGCGGGAAGGTGCGGGAAGGTGCGGGAAGGTGCGGGAAGGGAAGGTAAGGGAAGGGAAGGGAAGGGAAGGGAAGGGAAGGGAAGGGAAGGGAAGGGAAGGGAAAGGAAGGGAAGAGAAGGGAAGGGAAGAGAATGTGCGGGAAGGGAAGGGAAGGTGCGGGAAGGCAAGGGAAGGTGCGGGAAGGGAAGGGAAGGGAAGGGATGGGAAGGGAAGGTGTGGGAAGGGAAGGTGTGGGAAGGGAAGGGAAGGGAAGGGAAGGGAAGGGAAGGGAAGGGAAGGGAAGGGAAGGGAAGGAGACGGAAGGGAAGGGAAGGAGACGGAAGGGAAGGGAAGGGAAGGGAAGGGAAGGGAAGGGAAGGGAAGGGAAGGGAAGGGAAGGGAAGGGAAGGGAAGGGAGGGTGAGGGTAGAGGTGGTGTGGGAAGACAAGGTGCGGGAAGGGAAGAGAAGGTGCGGGAATGGACAGGAAGAGAAGGGAAGGGAAGGTGCGAGAAGGGAAGGTGCGGGAAGGGAAGGTGCGGTGCGGGAAGGGAAGGTGCGGGAAGGGAAGGGAAAGGAAGGTGCGGGAAGAGAAGGGAAGGGAAGGAAAGGGATGGTGCGGGAAGGGAAGGTGCGGGAAGTGAAGGCAAGTTGCGGAAACGTGCCGGAAGTTGTGGGAAGGTGCGGGAAGGAAAGGGTAGGGAAGGTGCGGGAAGGGAAGGGAAGGTGCCGGAAGGGAAGGGAAGGTGCGGGAAGTGAAGGCGCGGGAAGGGAAGGTGCGTGAAGGTGCGTGAAGGTGCGGGACGGTGCCGGAAGGTGCGGGAAGGTGCAGGAAGGGAAGGTGATTGAAGGGAAGGTGCGGGAAGGGAAGGGAAGGTGCGGTAAGGTGCGGGAAGGGAAGGGAAGGGAAGGGAAGGGAAGGGTAGGGAAGGCAAGGCAAGGGAAGGGAAGGGAAGGGAAGGGAAGGTGCGGGAAGGGAAAGGAAGGTGCAGTAATGGAAGGTGCGGGAAGGGAAGGTACGGGAAGGGAAGGTGCATCAAGGGAAGGGAAGGGAAGGTGCGGGAAGGGAAGGGAAGGTGCCGGAAGGGAAGGGAAGGTGCGGGAACTGAAGGCGCGGGAAGGGAATGTGCGTGACGGTGCCTGAAGGTGCGGGAAGGTGCGGGAAGGTGTGGGAAGGTGCATGAAGAGAAGGTGATTGAAGGGAAAGTGCGGGAAGGGAAGGGAAGGTGCGCGAAGGGAAGGGAAGGTGCGCGAAGGGAAGGGAAGGGAAGGGAAGGGAAGGGAAGGGAAGGGAAGGGAAGGTAAGGGAAGGGAAGGGAAGGGAAGGGAAGGGAAGGGAAGGGAAGGGAAGGGAAGGGAAGGGAAGGGAAGGGAAGGGAAGGGAAGGGAAAGTGCGGGAATGGAAGGGAAGGGAAGGGAAGGGAAGGGAAGGGAAGGGAAGGGAAGGGAAGGGAAGGGAAGGGAAGGGAAGGGAAGGGAGGGGAAGGGAAAGTGCGGGAATGGAAGGGAAGGGAAGGGAAGGGAGGGGAAGGGAAGGGAAGGGAAGGGAAAGGAAGGGAAGGGAAGGGAAGGGAAGGGAAGGGAAGGGAAGGGAAGGGAAGGGAAGGGAAGGGAAGGGAAGGGAAGGGAAGGGAAGGGAAGGGAAGAGAAGGGAAGGGAAGGGAAGATGCGCGAAGGGAAGGGAAGGGAAGGGAAGGGAAGGGAAGGGAAGGGAAGGGAAGGTGACGGAAGGAAAGGTGCGGGAAGGGACGGGAAGTTGCGGGAAGTGACGGGAAGGTTCGGAAAGGGAAGGGAAGGGAAGGGAAGGGAAGGGAAAGGAAGGGAAGGGAAGGGAAGGGAAGGGAAGGGAAGGCGAGGGAAGGGAAGGTGTGGGAAGGGAAGGGAAGGGAAGTTGTGGGAAGGGAAGGGAAGGGAAGGGAAGGGAAGGTGCAGAAAGGAAGGGAAGGGAAGGAATGGGAAGGGAAGGGAAGGGAAGGGAAGGGAAGGGAAGGGAAGGGAACAGAAGGTGCAGGAAGGAAGGCGGGGGAAGAGAAGGGAAGGGAAGGGAAGGTGCGGGAAAAGATGTGAAGGTATGGGAAGGGAAGGGAAGGGAAGGTGCGGGAAGGGAAGGGAAGGTGCGGGAAGGGAAGTGAAGGGAAGGGAAGGGAAGGTGCGGAAAGGCAAGGTGCGGGAAGGGAAGGGAATGGAAGGGAAGTGAAGGTGCGGGAAGGTGCGGGAAGGTGCGGGAAGGGAGGGGAAGGGAAGGGA
>NW_027017629.1:30000-47931 GCF_036013445.1 Caloenas nicobarica
GAAGGGAAGGGAAGGGAAGGAAAGGGAAGGGAAGGGAAGGGAGGGGAAGGGAAGGGAAGGGAAGGGAAGGGAAGGGAAGGGAAGGAGACGGAAGGGAAGGTGCGGGAAGGGATGGGAAGTTGCGGGAAGGGAAGGGAAGGTGCGGAAAGGGAAGGGAAGGGATGGGAAGGGACGGGAAGGGAAGGGAAGTGAAGGGAAGGGAAGGGAAGGGAAGGGAAGGGAAGGTGCGGGAAGGGAAGGTGCGGGAAGGGAAGGGAAGGGAAGGGAAGGGAAGGGAAGGGAAGGGAAGGGAAGGGAAGGGAAGGGAAGGGAAGGGAAACTGTGGGAAGGGAAGGGAAGGGAAGGGAAGGGAAGGGAAGGTGCAGAAAGGGAAGGGAAGGGAAGGGAAGGGAAGGGAAGGGAAGGGAAGGGAAGGGAAGGGAAGGGAAGGAAGGGAAGGGAAGGGAAGGGAAGGGAAGGGAAGGGAAGGTGCGGGAAGGGAAGGGAAGGTGCGGGAATGTGCGGGAAGGGAAGGTGTGGGAAGGGAAGGGAAAGGAAGGGAAGGGAAGGGAAGGGAAGGGAAGGGAAGGGAAGGGAAGGGAAGGGAAGGTATGGTATGGGAAAGGAAGGGAATGGAAAGGAAGGGAAGGTGACGGAAGGGAAGGAGCGGGATGGGAAGGGAAGTTACGGGAAGGGAAGGGAAGGTGCGGAAAGGGAAGGGAAGGGAAGGGAAGGGAAGGGAAGGGAAGGGAAGGGAAGGGAAGGGAAGGGAAAGGGAAGGTGTGGGAAGGGAAGGGAAGGGAAGGTGTGGGAAGGGAAGGGAAGGGAAGGTGGAGAAAGGGAAGGGAAGGAAAGGGAAGGGAAGGGAAGGGAAGGGAAGGGAAGGGAAGGCAAGGGAAGGGAAGGGAACGGAAGGTGCAGGAAGGAAGGCGCAGGAAGAGAAGGGAAGGGAAGGGAAGGTGCGGAAAGGCAAGGTGCGGGAACGGAAGGGAAAGGAAGGGAAGTGAAGGTGCGGGAATGTGCGGGAAGGTGCGGGAAGGTGCGGGAAGGTGCGGGAAGGTGCGGGAAGGGAAGGGAAGGGAAGGGAAGGGAAGGGAAGGGAAGGGACGGGAAGGTGCGGGAAGGGAAGAGAAGGTGCGGGAAGGCAAGGGAAGGTGCGGGAAGGGAAGGGAAGGGAAGGGATGGGAAGGGAAGATGCGGGAAGGGAAGGTGTGGGAAGGGAAGGTAAGGGAATGGAAGGGAAGGGAAGGGAAGGGAAGGGAAGGGAAGGGAAGGGAAGGGAAGGGAAGGGAAGGAGAGGGAAGGAAAGGGAAGGGAAGGGAAGGGAAGGGAAGGGCAGGGAAGGGAAGGAAGGAAGGGAAGGAAGGGAAGGGAAGGGAAGGGAAGGGAAGGGAAGGGAAGGGAAGGGAAGGGAAGGGAAGAGAAGGGAAAGTGCGGGAATGGAAGGGAAGGGAAGGGAAGGGAAGGGAAGGGAAGGGAAGGGAAGGGAAGGGAAGGAGACGGAAGGGAAGGGAAGGGAAGGGAAGGGAAGGGAAGGGAAGGAAGGGAAGGGAAGGGAAGGTAGGGAAGGTTTGGGAAGGGAAGGGAAGGGAAGGGAAGGGAAGGGAAGGGAAGGGAAGGGAAGGTGCAGAAAGTGAAGGGAAGGGAAGGGAAGGGAAGGGAAGGGAAGGGAAGGGAAGGGAAGAGAAGGGAAGGGAAGGGAAGGGAAGGGAAGGGAAGGGAAGGGAAGGGAAGGGAAGGGAAGGGAAGGGAAGGGAAGGAGGAAGGGAAGGGAAGGGAAGGGAAGGGAACGGAAGGTGCAGGAAGGAAGGCGTGGGAAGAGAAGGGAAGGGAGGGGAAGGTGCGGGGAAAAGATGTGAAGGTACGGTAAGGGAAGGGAAGGGAAGGTGCGGGAAGGGAAAGGAAGGTGCGGGAAGGGAAGTGAAGGGAAGGGAAGGGAAAGGAAGGGAAGTGAAGGTGCAGGAAGGGAAGGGAAGGGAAGGGAAGGGAAGGGAAGGGAAGGGAAGGGAAGGGAAGGGAAGGGAAGGGAAGGAAAGGAAGGGAAGAGAAGGGAAGGGAAGGGAAGGTGAGGGAAGGGAAGGGTAGGTGCGTGAAGGCAAGGGAAGTTGCGGGGAAGGGAAGGGAAGTTGCGGAAAGGGAAGGGAAGGGAAGGGAAGGGAAGGGAAGGGAAGGGAAGGGAAGGGAAGGGAAGGGAAGGAAGGGAAGGGAAGGGAAGGTGCGGGAAGGAAGGGAAGGGATGGTGCGGGAAGGGAAGGGAAGGGAAGGAAAGGGAAGGGAAGGGAAGGGAGGGGAAGGGAAGGGAAGAGAAGGGAAGGGAAGGGAAGGGAAGGGAAGGGAAGGAGACGGAAGGGAAGGTGCCGGAAGGGATGGGAAGTTGCGGGAAGGGAAGGGAAGGTGCGGAAAGGGAAGGGAAGGGAAGGGAAGGGACGGGAAGGGAAGGGAAGAGAAGGGAAGGGAAGGGAAGGGAAGGGAAGGGAAGGTGCGGGAAGGGAAGGTGCGGGAAGGGAAGGGAAGGGAAGGGAAGGGAAGGGAAGGGAAGGGAAGGGAAGGGAAGGGAAGGGAAGGGAACTGTGGGAAGGGAAGGGAAGGGAAGGGAAGAGAAGGGAAGGTGCAGAAAGGGAAGGGAAGGGAAGGGAAGGGAAGGGAAGGGAAGGGAAGGGAAGGGAAGGGAAGGGAAGGGAAGGGAAGGGAAGGGAAGGGAAGGGAAGGGAAGGGAAGGGAAGGGAAGGGAAGGGAAGGGAAGGGAAGGTGCGGGAAGGGAAGGGAAGGTGCGGGAATGTGCGGGAAGGGAAGGTGTGGGAAGGGAAGGAAAGGAAGGGACGGGAAGGGAAGGGAAGGGAAGGGAAGGGAAGGTGTGGGAAAGGAAGGAATGGAAAGGAAGGGAAGGTGACGGAAGGGAAGGAGCGGGATGGGAAGGGAAGTTACGGGAAGGGAAGGGAAGGTGCGGAAAGGGAAGGGAAGGGAAGGGAAGGGAAGGGAAGGGAAGGGAAGGGAAGGGAAGGTGTGGGAAGGGAAGGGAAGGGAAGGTGTGGGAAGGGAAGGGAAGGGAAGGTGGGGGAAGGAAAGGAAGGAAGGAAGGGAAGGGAAGGGAGGAAGGGAAGGGAAGGGAAGGGAAGGGAAGGGAAAGGAAGGGAAGAGAATGGAAGGGAAGAGAAGGTGCGGGAAGGCAAGGGAAGGTGGGAAGGGAAGGGAAGGGAAGGGATGGGAAGGGAAGGTGCGGGAAGGGAAGGTGAGGGAAGGGAAGGGAAGGGAAGGGAAGGGAAGGGAAGGGAAGGGAAGGGAAGGAGACGGAAGGGGAAGGGAAGGGAAGGGGAAGGGAAGGGAAGGGAAGGGAAGGGAAGGGAAGGGAAGGGAAGGGAAGGGAAGGGAAGGGAAGGTTTGGGAAGGGAAGGGAAGGGAAGGGAAGGGAAGGGAAGGGAAGGGAAGGGAAGGGAAGGGAAGGGAAGGTGCATAAAGTGAAGGGAAGGGAAGGAAGGGAAGGGAAGGGAAGGGAAGGGAAGAGAAGGGAAGGGAAGGGAAGGGAAGGGAAGGGAAGGTGCGGGAAAAGATGTGAAGGTACGGGAAGGGAAGGGAAGGGAAGGTGCGGGAAGGGAAGGGAAGGTGCGGGAAGGGAAGGCAAGGGAAGGGAAAGGAAGGTGCGGAAAGGCAAGGTGCGGGAAGGGAAGGGAAAGGAAGGTTAGTGAAGGTGCGGGAAGGTGCGGGAAGGTGCGGGAAGGTGCGGGAAGGTGCGGGAAGGTGCGGGAATGTGCGGGAAGGGAAGGGAAGGGAAGGGAAGGGAAGGGAAGGGAAGGGAAAGGAAGGGAAGAGAAGGGAAGGGAAGAGAAGGTGCGGGAAGGCAAGGGAAGGTGCGGGAAGGGAAGGGAAGGGATGGGAAGGGAAGGTGCGGGAAGGGAAGGTGTGGGAAGGGAAGGGAAGGGAAGGGAAGGGAAGGGAAGGGAAGGGAAGTGAAGGGAAGGGAAGGGAAGGGAAGGGAAGGGAAGGGAAGGAGACGGAAGGGAAGGGAAGGGAAGGGAAGGGAAGGGAAGGGAAGGGAAGGGAAGGGAAGGGAAGGGAAGGGAAGGGAAGGGAAGGGAAGGGAAGGTTTGGGAAGGTTTGGGAAGGGAAGGGAAGGGAAGGGAAGGGAAGGGAAGGTGCAGAAAGTGAAGGGAAGGGAAGGGAAGGGAAGGGAAGGGAAGGGAAGGGAAGGGAAGGGAAGGGAAGGGAAGGGAAGGGAAGAGAAGGGAAGGGAAGGGAAGGGAAGGGAAGGGAAGGGAAGGGAAGGGAAGGGAAGGGAAGGGAAGGGAAGGGAAGGGAAGGGAAGGTGCAGAAAGTGAAGGGAAGGGAAGGGAAGAGAAGGGAGGGGAAGGTGCGGGAAAAGATGTGAAGGTACGGGAAGGGAAGGGAAGGGAAGGTGCGGGAAGGGAAAGGAAGGTGCGGGAAGGGAAGAGAAGGGAAGGGAAGGGAATGGAAGGGAAGTGAAGGTGCAGGAAGGGAAGGGAAGGGAAGGGAAGGGAAGGGAAGGGAAGGGAAGGGAAGGGAAGGGAAGGGAAGGGAAGGGAAGGGAAGGGAAGGGAAGGGAAGGGAAGGGAAGGGAAAGGAAGGGAAGAGAAGGGAAGGGAAGGAAGGTGAGGGAAGGGAAGGGTAGGTGCGTGAAGGCAAGGGAAGTTGCAGGAAGGGAAGGGAAGTTGCGGAAAGGGAAGGGAATGGAACGGAAGGGAAGGGAAGGGAAGGGAAGGGAAGGGAAGGGAAGGGAAGGGAAAGGAGGGGAAGGGAAGGGAAGGGAAGGGAAGGGAAGGGAAGGGAAGGGAAGGGAAGGGAAGGGAAGGGAAGGGATGGGAAGGAAGATGCGGGAAGTGAAGGTGTGGGAAGGGAAGGGAAGAGAAGGGAAGGGTAGGGAAGGGAAGGGAAGGGAAGGGAAGGGAAGGGAAGGAGACGGAAGGGAAGGTGCGGGAAGGGATGGGAAGTTGCGGGAAGGGAAGGGAAGGTGCGGAAAGGGAAGGGAAGGGAAGGGAAGGGAAGGGAAGGAGGAAGGGAAGGAAGGGAAGGGAAGGGGGAAGGGAAGGGAAGGGAAGGTGTGGGAAGGGAAGGGAAGGGAAGGGAAGGGAAGGGAAGGGAAGGGAAGGGAAGGTGCAGAAAGGGAAGGGAAGGGAAGGGAAGGGAAGGGAAGGGAAGGGAAGGGAAGGGAAGGGAAGGGAAGGGAAGGGAAGGGAAGGGAAGGGAAGGGAAGGGAAGGGAAGGGAAGGGAAGGGAAGGGAAGGTGAGGAAATGTGCGGGAATGGAAGGTGTGGGAAGGGAAGGGAAAGGAAGGGAAGGGAAGGGAAGGGAAGGGAAGGGAAGGGAAGGGAAGGGAAGGGAAGGTGTGGGAAAGGAAGGGAAGGGAAAGGAAGGGAAGGTGACGGAAGGGAAGGTGCGGGATGGGAAGGGAAGTTACGGGAAGGGAAGGGAAGGTGCGGAAAGGGAAGGGAAGGGAAGGGAAGGGAAGGGAAGGGAAGGGAAGGGAAGGGAAGGGAAGGGAAGGGAAGGGAAGGGAAGGGAAGGGAAGGGAAGGGAAGGAAGGGAAGGGAAGGGAAGGTGTGGGAAGGGAAGGGAAGGGAAGGTGTGGGAAGGGAAGGGAAGGGAAGGGAAGGGAAGGGAAGGGAAGGGAAGGTGTGGGAAGGGAAGGGAAGGGAAGGGAAGGGAAGGGAAGGGAAGGGAAGGGAAGGTGCAGAAAGGGAAGGGAAGGGAAGGGAAGGGAAGGGAAGGGAAGGGAAGGGAAGGGACGGGAAGGGAAGGGAAGGGAAGGGAAGGGAAGGGAAGGGAAGGGAAGGGAAGGGAAGGTGCGGGAAGGGAAGGGAAGGTGAGGGAATGTGCGGGAAGTGAAGGTGTGGGAAGGGAAGGGAAAGGAAGGGAAGGGAAGGGAAGGGAAGGGAAGGGAAGGGAAGGGAAGGTAGGGAAGGTTTGGGAAGGTTTGGGAAGGTTTGGGAAGGGAAGGGAAGGGAAGGGAAGGGAAGGGAAGGGAAGGTGCAGAAAGTGAAGGGAAGGGAAGGGAAGGGAAGGGAAGGGAAGGGAAGGGAAGAGAAGGGAAGGGAAGGGAAGGGAAGGGAAGGGAAGGGAAGGGAAGGGAAGGGAAGGGAAGGGAAGGGAAGGGAAGGGAAGGGAAGGGAAGGGAAGGGAAGGGAAGTGAAGGGAAGGGAACGGAAGGTGCAGGAAGGAAGGCGTGGGAAGAGAAGGGAAGGGAGGGGAAGGTGCGGGGAAAAGATGTGAAGGTACGGTAAGGGAAGGGAAGGGAAGGTGCGGGAAGGGAAAGGAAGGTGCGGGAAGGGAAGTGAAGGGAAGGGAAGGGAAAGGAAGGGAAGTGAAGGTGCAGGAATGGAAGGGAAGGGAAGGGAAGGGAAGGGAAGGGAAGGGAAGGGAAGGGAAGGGAAGGGAAGGGAAGGGAAGGGAAGGGAAGGGAAGGGAAGGGAAGGGAAGGGAAGGGAAGGGAAGGGAAGGGAAGGGAAAGGAAGGGAAGAGAACGGAAGGGAAGGGAAGGTGAGGAAGGGAAGGGTAGGTGCGTGAAGGCAAGGGAAGTTGCGGGAAGGGAA
The DNA here is from genome assembly GCF_036013445.1 of Caloenas nicobarica. Classification (NCBI taxonomy): domain Eukaryota; kingdom Metazoa; phylum Chordata; class Aves; order Columbiformes; family Columbidae; genus Caloenas; species Caloenas nicobarica. The sequence continues at coordinate 36,522 of NW_027017629.1, forward strand.
GGGAAGTTGCGGAAAGGGAAGGGAATGGAACGGAAGGGAAGGGAAGGGAAGGGAAGGGAAGGGAAGGGAAGGGAAGGTGCGGGAAGGGAAGGGAAGGGTGGGTGCGGGAAGGGAAGGAAGGAAGGGAAGGGAAGGGAAGGGAAGGGAGGGGAAGGGAAGGGAAGGGAAGGGAAGGGAAGGGAAGGGAACGGAAGGGAAGGGAAGGGAAGGAGATGGAAGGGAAGGTGCGGGAAGGGATGGGAAGTTGCGGGAAGGGAAGGGAAGGTGCGGAAAGGGAAGAGAAGGGAAGGGAAGGGACGGGAAGGGAAGGAAGAGAAGGGAAGGGAAGGGAAGGGAAGGGAAGGGAAGGGAAGGGAAGGGAAGGGAAGGTGCGGGAAGGGAATGTGCGGGAAGGGAAGGGAAGGGAAGGGAAGGGAAGGGAAGTGGAAGGGAAGGGAAGGGAAGGGAAGGGAAGGGAAGGGGAAGGGAAACTGTGGGAAGGGAAGGGAAGGGAAGGGAAGGGAAGGGAAGGTGCAGAAAGGGAAGGGAAGGGAAGGGAAGGGAAGGAAGGGAAGGGAAGGGAAGGGAAGGGAAGGGAAGGGAAGGGAAGGGAAGGGAAGGGAAGGGAAGGGAAGGGAAGGGAATGTGCGGGAAGGGAAGGTGTGGGAAGGGAAGGGAAAGGAAGGGAAGGGAAGGGAAGGGAAGGGAAGGGAAGGTGTGGGAAAGGAAGGGAAGGGAAAGGAAGGGAAGGTGACGGAAGGGAAGGAGCGGGATGGGAAGGGAAGTTACGGGAAGGGAAGGGAAGGTGCGGAAAGGGAAGGGAAGGGAAGGGAAGGGAAGGGAAGGGAAGGGAAGGGAAGGGAAGGGAAGGGAAGGGAAGGGAGAAGGTGTGGGAAGGGAAGGGAAGGGAAGGTGTGGGCAGGGAAGGGAAGGGAAGGGAGGGTGGAGAAAGGGAAGGGAAGGAAAGGGAAGGGAAGGGAAGGGAAGGGAAGGGAAGGGAAGGGAAGGCAAGGGAAGGGAAGGGAACGGAAGGTGCAGGAAGGAAGGCGCAGGAAGAGAAGGGAAGGGAAGGGAAGGTGCGGAAAGGCAAGGTGCGGGAACGGAAGGGAAAGGAAGGGAAGTGAAGGTGCGGGAATGTGCGGGAAGGTGCGGGAAGGTGCGGGAAGGTGCGGGAAGGTGCGGGAAGGTGCGGGAAGGGAAGGGAAGGGAAGGGAAGGGAAGGGAAGGGAAGGGAAGGGAAGGGAAGGGAAGGGAAGGGAAAGGAAGGGAAGAGAAGGGAGGGGAAGAGAAGGTGCGGGAAGGCAAGGGAAGGTGCGGGAAGGGAAGGGAAGGGAAGGGATGGGAAGGGAAGGTGCGGGAATGGAACATGTGGGAAGGGAAGGGAAGGGAAGGGAAGGGAAGGGAAGGGAAGGGAAGGGAAGGAGACGGAAGGGAAGGGAAGGGAAGGGAAGGGAAGGGAAGGGAAGGGAAGGGAAGGGAAGGAAGGGAAGGGAAGGGAAGGAAAGGTTTGGGAAGGGAAGGGAAGGGAAGGGGAAGGGAAGGGAAGGGAAGGAGGAAGGGAAGGTGCAGAAAGTGAAGGGAAGGGAAGGGAAGGGAAGGGAAGGGAAGGGAAGAGAAGGGAAGGGAAGGGAAGGGAAGGGAAGGGAAGGGAAAGGAAGGGAAGGGAAGGGAAGGGAAGGGAAGGGAAGGGAAGGGAAGGGAATGGAAGGGAAGGGAAGGGAAGGGAAGGAAGGGAAGGGAAGGGAAAGTGCGGGAATGGAAGGGAAGGGAAGCGAAGGGAAGGGAAGGGAAGGGAAGGGAAGGGAAGGGAAGGGAAGGGAAGGGAAGGGAAGGGAAGGGAAAGGAAGGGCAGAGAAGGGAAGGGAAGGGAAGGTGCGGGAAGGGAAGGGAAGGTGCGGGAAGGCAAGGGAAGGTGTGGGAAGGGAAGGGAAGGGAAGGGAAGGGAAGGGAAGGTGACGGAAGGAAAGGTGCGGGAAGGGACGGGAAGTTGCGGGGAAGGGAAGGGAAGGTGCGGGAAGGCAAGGGAAGGTGTGGGAAGGGAAGGGAAGGGAAGAGAAGGGAAGGGAAGGCAAGGAAGGGAAGGGAAGGGAAGGGAAGGGAAGGGAAGGGAAGGGAAGGGAAGGGAAGGGAAGGGAAGGGAAGGGAAGGTGCGGTAAGGGAAGGGAAGGCGAGGGAAGGGAAGGTGTGGGAAGGGAAGGGAAGGGAAGGGAAGGTGCAGAAAGGGAAAGGAAGGGAAGGGAAGGGAAGGGAAGGGAAGGGAAGGGAAGGGAAGGGAAGGGAAGGGAAGGTGCAGGAAGGAAGGCGGGGGAAGAGAAGGAAGGGAAGGGAAGGTGCGGGAAAAGATGTGAAGGTACGGGGAAGGGAAGGGAAGGGAAGGTGCGGGAAGGGAAGGGAAGGTGCGGGAAGGGAAGTGAAGGGAAGGGAAGGGAAGGTGCGGAAAGGCAAGGTGCGGGAAGGGAAGGGAAAGGAAGGGAAGTGAAGGTGCGGGAAGGTGCGGGAAGGTGCGGGAAGGTGCGGGAATGTGCGGGAAGGGAAGGGAAGGGAAGGGAAGGGAAGGGAAGGGAAGGGAAGGGAAGGGAAGGGAAAGGAAGGGAAGAGAAGGGAAGGGAAGAGAAGGTGCGGGAAGGCAAGGGAAGGTGCGGGAAGGGAAGGGAAGGGAAGGGATGGGAAGGGAAGGTGCGGGAAGGGAAGGTGTGGGAAGGGAAGGGAAGGGAAGGGAAGGGAAGGGAAGTGAAGGGAAAGGAAGGGAAGGGAAGGGAAGGGAAGGGAAGGAGACGGAAGGGAAGGGAAGGGAAGGGAAGGGAAGGGAAGGGAAGGGAAGGGAAGGGAAGGGAAGGGAAGGGAAGGGAAGGGAAGGGAAGGGAAGGTTTGGGAAGGGAAGGGAAGGGAAGGGAAGGGAAGGGAAGGTGCAGAAAGTGAAGGGAAGGGAAGGGAAGGGAAGGGAAGGGAAGGGGAAGGGAAGGGAAGGGAAGGGAGAGGGGAAGGGAAGGGAAGGGAAGGGAAGGGAAGGGAAGGGAAGGGAAGGGAACGGAAGGTGCAGGAAGGAAGGCGTGGGAAGAGAAGGGAAGGGAGGGGAAGGTGCGGGAAAAGATGTGAAGGTACGGGAAGGGAAGGGAAGGGAAGGTGCGGGAAGGGAAAGGAAGGTGCGGGGAAGGGAAGGGAAGGGAAGGGAAGGGGAAGGGAAGGGAAGGGAAGGGAAGGGAAGGGAAGGGAAGGGAAGGGAAGGGAAGGGAAGGGAAGGGAAAGGAAGGGAAGAGAAGGGAAGGGAAGGGAAGGTGAGGGAAGGGAAGGGTAGGTGCGTGAAGGCAAGGGAAGTTGCGGGAAGGGAAGGGAAGTTGCGGAAAGGGAAGGGAATGGAACGGAAGGGAAGGGAAGGGAAGGGAAGGGAGGGGAAGGGAAGGGAAGGGAAGGGAAGGGAAGGGAAGGGAAGGGAAGGGAAGGGAAGGGAAGGGAAGGGAAGGGAAGGGAAGGGAGGGGAAGGGAAGGGAAGGGAAGGGAAGGGAAGGGAAGGAAGGGATGGGAAGGGAAGATGCGGGAAGTGAAGGTGTGGGAAGGGAAGGGAAGAGAAGGGAAGGGTAGGGAAGGGAAGGGAAGGGAAGGGAAGGGAAGGGAAGGGAAGGGAAGGGAAGGGAAGGGAAGGAGACGGAAGGGAAGGTGCGGGAAGGGATGGGAAGTGGCGGGAAGGGAAGGGAAGGTGCGGAAAGGGAAGGGAAGGGAAGGGAAGGGAAGGGAAGGGAAGGGAAGGGAAGGGAAGGGAAGGGAAGGTGCGGGAAGGGAAGGGAAGGGAAGGGAAGGGAAGGGAAGGAAGGGAAGGGAAGGGAAGGGAAGGGAAGGGAAGGGAAGGGAAGGGAAGGTGAGGAAATGTGCGGGAAGGGAAGGTGTGGGAAGGAAGGGAAAGGAAGGGAAGGGAAGGGAAGGGAAGGGAAGGGAAGGTGTGGGAAAGGAAGGGAAGGGAAAGGAAGGGAAGGTGACGGAAGGGAAGGTGCGGGATGGGAAGGGAAGTTACGGTAAGGGAAGGGAAGGTGCGGAAAGGGAAGGGAAGGGGAAGGGAAGGGAAGGGAAAGGGAAGGAAGGTGTGGGAAGGGAAGGGAAGGGAAGGGAAGGGAAGGGAAGGTGTGGGAAGGGAAGGAAGGGAAGGGAAGGGAAGGGAAGGGAAGGGAAGGGAAGGGAAGGGAAGGTGCAGAAAGGGAAGGGAAGGGAAGGGAAGGGAAGGGAAGGGAAGGGAAGGGAAGGGAAGGGAAGGAAAGGGAAGGGAAGGGAAGGGAAGGGAAGGTGCGGGAAGGGAAGGGAAGGTGAGGGAATGTGCGGGAAGGGAAGGTGTGGGAAGGGAAGGGAAAGGAAGGGAAGGGAAGGGAAGGGAAGGGAAGGGAAGGGAAGGGAAGGTGTGGGAAAGGAAGGGAAGGGAAGGAAGGGAAGGTGACGGAAGGGAAGGTGCGGGATGGGAAGGGAAGTTACGGGAAGGGAAGGGAAGGTGCGGGACGGGATGTTGCGGGAAGGGAAGGTGCGACAATGGAAGGGAAGGTGCGAGAAGGGAAGGTGCGGGAAGGGAAGGGAAGGGAAGGTGCGGGAAGGGAAGGTCCGGGAAGGGAAGTGAAGGGAAGGGAAGGGAAGGGATGGGAAGGTACGGGAAGGGAAGGGAAGGTGCGCGAAGGGAAGGGAAGGGAAGGGAAGGGAAGGGAAGGGAAGGGAAGGGAAGGGAAGGGAAGGGAAGGGAAGGGAAGGGAAGGGAAGGGAAGGGAAGGGAAGGGAAGGGAAGGGAAGGGAAGGGAAGGGAAGGTGCGGGAAGGTGCGGGAAGGAAAGGGAAGGGAACGGAAGGGAAGGGAAGGGAAGGGAAGGGAAGGTAAGGGAAGGGAAGGGAAGGGAAGGGAAGAGAAGGGACGGGAAGGGAAGGGAAGGGAAGGGAAGGGAAGGGAAGGGAAGGGAAGGGAAGGGAAGGGAAGGGAAGGAAGGGAAGGGAAGGGAAGGGAAGGGAAGGGAAGAGAAAGTGCGGGAAACGAAGGGAAGGGAAGAAAGGGAAAGGTAGGGAAGGGAAGGGAAGGGAAGGGAAGGGAAGGGAAGGGAAGGGAAGGGAAGGGAAGGGAAGGGAAGGGAAGGGAAGGGAAGGCAAGGGAAGGTGCGGGAAGGGAAGGGAAGGGAAGGGAAGGGAAGGTGACGGAAGGGAAGGTGCGGGAAGGGAAGGGAAGTTGCGGGAAGGTGCGGGAAGGTGCGGAAGGTGCGGGAAGGTGCGGGAAGGTTTGGGAAGGGAAGGGAAGTTGCGGGAAGGGAAAGGAAGGGAAGGGAAGGGAAGGGAAGAGAAGGGATGGGATGGGAAGGAAGGTGCGGGAAGTGAAGGGAATGGAAGGGAAGGGAAGGGAATGGAAGGGAAGGGAAGGGAAGGGAAGGGAAGGTGCGGGAAGGGAAGGGAAGGTGCGGGAAGGGAAGGGAAGGGAAGGTGCGGGAAGGGAAGGGAAGGGAAGGGAAGGGAAGGGAAGGGAAGGGAAGGGAAGGAAAGGTGCGGGAAGGGAAGGGAAGGGAAGGGAACAGAAGGTGCGGGAAGGGAAGGGAAGGGAAGGGAAGGGAAGGGAAGGGAAGGGAAGGGAAGGGAAGGGAAGGTGCATTAAGGGAAGGCGCGGGAAGAGAAGGGAAGGGAAGGGAAGGTGCGGGGAAAAGATGTGAAGGTACGGGAAGGGAAGGGAAGGGAAAATGCGGGAAGGGAAGGGAAGGTGCGGGAAGGAAAGTGAAGGGAAGGGAAGGGAAGGTACGGAACGGCAAGGTGCGGGAAGGGAAGGGAAAGGAAGGGAACTGAGGGTGCAGGAAAGGGAAGGGAAGGGAAGGGAAGGGATGGGAAGGGAAGGGAATGGAAGGGAAGGGAAGGGAAGGGAAGGGAAGGGAAGGGAAGGGAAGGGAAGGGAAGGGAAAGGAAGGGAAGGGAAGGGAAGGGAAGGGAAGGGAAGGGAAGGGAAGGGAAGGGAAGGGAAGGGAAGGGAAGGGAAGGGAAGAGAAGGGAAGTGAGGGGAAGGGAAGGGAAGGGAAGGGAAGGGAAGGGAAGGGAAGGGAAGGGAAGGGAAGGGAAGGGAAGGGAAGGGAAGGGAAGGGAAGGGAAGGGAAGGGAAGGGAAGGGAAGGGAAGTTACGGGAAGGGAGGGGAAGGGAAGGGATGGGAAGGGAAGATGCGGGAAGGGAAGGTGTGGGAAGGGAATGGAAGGGAAGGGAAGGGAAGGGAAGGGAAAGGAAGGGAAGGGAAGGGAAGGGAAGGGAAGGGAAGGCCAGGGACGGTGTGGGAAGGGAAGGGAAGGGAAGGGAAGGAAAGGGAAGGGAAGGGAAGGGAAGGGAATTGAAGGGAAGGGAAAGGAAGGGAAGGGAAGGGAAGGGAAGGGAAGGGTAGGGAACGTGCGGGAAGGGAAGGGGAGGGAAGGTGCGGGAAAGGAAGGGAAGAGAAGGAACAAGAAGGGAAGGTGCATGAAGGGAAGGGAAGGGAAGGGAAGGGAAGGTGCGGGAAGGTATGGAATTGAAGGTGCGGGAAGGGAAGGGAAGGGAAGGGAAGGGAAGGGAAGGGAAGGGAAGGGAACGGAAGGGAAAGGAACGGAACGGAACGGAACGGAAGGGAACAGAAGGTGCAGGAAGAGAAGGCGCAGGAAGAGAAGGGAAGGGAAGGGAAGTTGCGGGAAGGGATGGGAAGGTACGGGAAGGGAAGGGAAGTTTCGTGAAGGGAAGGGAAGGGAAGGGAAGGGAAGGGAAGGGAAGGGAAGGGAAGGGAAGGGAAGGGAAGGGAAGGGAAGGGAAAGTGCGGGAATGGAAGGGAAGGGAAGGGAAGGTGCGGGAAGGGAAGGTGCGGGAAGGGAAGGGAAGGGAAGGGAAGGAAGGAAGGGAAGGGAAGGAAGGGAAGGGAAGGGAATGGAAGGGAAGGGAAGGGAAGGGAAGGGAAGGGAAGGGAAGGGAAGGGAAGGGAAGGGAAGGGAAGGGAAGGGAAGGGAAGGGAAGGGAAGGGAAGGGAAGGGAAGGGAAGGGAAAGGAAGGGAAGAGAAGGGAAGGGAAGGGAAGGTGCGGGAAGGGAAGGGAAGGTGCGGGAAGGCAAGCGAAGGTGCGGGAAGGGAAGGGAAGGGAAGGGAAGGTGACGGAAGGGAAGGTGCGGGAAGGGAAGGGAAGTTGCGGGAAGGGGAGGGAAGGTGCGGAAAGAGAAGGGAAGGGAAGGTGCGGGAAGGGAAGGGAAGGTGCGGGAAGGTGCGGGAAGGGAAGGGAAGGGAAGGGAAGGGAAGGGAAGGGAAGGGAAGGCCAGGGAAGTCAGGGAAGGTGTGGGAAGGGAAGGGAAGGGAAGGGAAGGAAAGGGAAGGGAAGGGAAGGGAATTGAAGGGAAGGGAAGGGAAGGGAAGGGAAGGGAAGGGAAGGGAAGGGAAGGAAGGAAGGGAAGGGAAGGGAAGGAAGGGAAGGGAAGGAAGGGAAGGGAATGGAAGGGAAGGGAAGGGAAGGGGAGGGAAGGTGCGGGAAGGGAAGGGAAGGGAAGGAAGAGGAAGGGAAGGTGCATGAAGGGAAGGGAAGGGAAGGGAAGGTGCGGGAAGGTATGGGAATTGAAGGTGCGGGAAGGGAAGGGAAGGGAAGGGAAGGGAAGGGAAGGGAAGGGAAGGGAAGGGAAGGGAAGGGAACGGAAGGGAAAGAAACAGAACGGAACGGAACGGAAGGGACCAGAAGGTGCAGGAAGGGAAGGCGCGGGAAGAGAAGGGAAGGGAAGGGAAGGGAAGGTGCGGGAAGGGATGGGAAGGTGCGGGAAGGGATGAGATGGTACCGGAAAGGAAGGGAAGTTTCGTGAAGGGAAGGGAAGGGAAGGGAAGGGAAGGGAAGGAAAGGGAAGGGTAGGGAAAGGAAGGGAAGGGAAGGGAAGGGAAGGGAAAGTGCGGGAATGGAAGGGAAGGGAAGGGAAGGGAAGGGAAGGGAAGGGAAGGGAAGGGAAGGGAAGGGAAGGGAAGGGAAGGGAAGGGAAGGGAAGGGAAGGGAAGGGAAGGGAAGGGAAAGGAAGTGAAGGGAAGGGAAGGGAAGGGAAGGGAAGGAAGGGAAGGGAAGGGAAGGGAAGGGAAGGGAAGGGAAGGGAAGGGAAGGGAAGGGAAAGGAAGGGAAGAGAAGGGAAGGGAAGGGAAGGTGCGGGAAGGGAAGGGAAGGTGCGGGAAGGCAAGGGAAGGTGCGGGAAGGGAAGGGAAGGGAAGGGAAGGGAAGGTGACGGAAGGGAAGGTGCGGGAAGGGAAGGGAAGTTGCGGGAAGGGGAGGGAAGGTGCGGAAAGAGAAGGGAAGGGAAGGGAAGGTGCGGGAAGGTGCGGGAAGGTGCGGGAAGGTGCGGGAAGGGAAGGGAAGGGAAGGGAAGGGAAGGGAAGGGAAGGGAGGAAGGGAAGGGAAGGGAAGGGAAGGGAAGGGAAGGGAAGGAAAGGAAGGGAAGGGAAGGGAAGGGAAGGGAAGGGAAGGTGCGGGAAGGGAAGGGAAGGAAGGGAAGGGAAGGGAAGGAAAGGGAAGGTGCAGGAAGGGAAGGGGAGGGAAGTGAAGGAAAGGGAAGGGAAGGGAAGGGAAGGGAGGGGAAGGAGACAGAAGGGAATGGAAGGGAAGGGAAGGGAAGGGAAGGGAAGGGAAGGGAAGGGAAGGGAAGGGAAGGGAAGGGAAGGGAAGGGAAGGGAAGGGAATGTGCGGGGAAGGTGCGGGAAGGGAAGGGAAGGGAAGGTGCGGGAAGGGAAGGGAAGGTGCGGGAAGGGAAGGGAAGGGAAGGTGCAGGAATGGAAGGCGCGGGAAGAGAAGGGAAGGGAAGGGCAGGTGCGGGAAAACATGTGAAGGTACGGGAAGGGAAGGGAAGGGAAGGTGCGGGAAGGGAATTGAAGGTGTGGGAAGGGAAGTGAAGGGAAGGGAAGGGAATGTGCGGAAAGGCAAGGTGCGGTAAGGGAAGGGAAAGGAAGGGAAGTGAAGGTGCGGGAAGGGAAGGGAAGGGAAGGGAAGGGAAGGGAAGGGAAGGGAAGGGAAGGGAAGGGATGGGAAGGGAAGGTGCGGGAAGGGAAGGGAATGTTCGGGAAGGGAAGGGAAGATGCGGGAAGGGAAGGGAAGGGAAGGTGCGGGAAGGAAGGTGCGGGAAGGGAAGGTATGGGAAGGGAAGGTGTGGGAAGGGAATGGAAGGGAAGGGAAGGGAAGGGAAGGGAAGGGAAGGGAAGGGAAGGGAAGGGAAGGGAAGGGAAGGGAAGGGAAGGGAAGGGAAGGAAAGGGAAGGGAAGGTGCGGGAAGGGAATGTGCGGGAAGCGAAGGGAAGGTGCGGGAAGGTGCGGGAAGGTGCGGGAAGGTGCGGGAAGGGAAGGGAAGGGAAGGGAAGGGAAGGGAAGGGAAGGGAAGGGAAGGGAAGGGAAGGGAAAGTGCGGGAAGGGAAGGGAAGGGAAGGGAAGGGAAGGGAAGGGAAGGGAAGGGAAGGGAAGGGAAGGGAATGGAAGGGAAGGGAAGGGAAGTGAAGGGAAGGGAAGGGAAGGGAAGGGAAGGTAAGGTGCGGAAGGGAAGGTGCGGGAAGGGAAGTTGCGGGAAGGGAAGTGAAGGTGCGGGAAGGGAAGGTGCGGGAAGGGAAGGGAAGGTGCGAGAAAGGTAAGTGAAGGGAAGGGAAGGGAAGGGAAGGGAAGGGAAGGGAAGGGAAGGGAAGGGAAGGGAAGGGAATGGAAGGGAAGGGAAGGGAAGGGAAGGGAAGGTGCGGGAAGGGAAGGTGCGGGAAGGGAAGGGAAGGGAAGGGAAGGGAAGGGAAGGGAAGGGAAGGGAAGGGAAGGGAAGGAGACGGAAGGGAAGGGAAGGGAAGGGAAGGGAAGGGAAGGGAAGGGAAGGGAAGGGAAGGGAAGGGAAGGGAAGGGAAGGGAAGGGAAGGAGATGGAAGGGAAGGGAAGGGAAGGGAAGGGAAGGGAAGGGAAGGGAAGGAAGGGAAGGGAAGGGAAGGGAAGGGAAGGGAAGGAAGGGAAGGGAAGGGAAGGGAAGGGAAGGTGCGGGAAGGGAATGGAAGGGAAGGGAAGGGAAGTGAAGGGAAGGGAAGGGAAGGGAAGGGAAGGGAAGGGAAGGGAAGGGAAGCGAAGGGAAGGGAAGGGAAGGGAATGGAAGGTGCGGAAGGGAAGGTGCGGGACGGGATGTTGCGGGAAGGGAAGGTGCGACATGGGAAGGGAAGGTGCGAGAAGGGAAGGTGCGGGAAGGAAAGGGAAGGTGCGGGGAAGGGAAGGTCCGGGAAGGGAAGGGAAGGGAAGGGAAGGGAAAGGAAGGGATGGGAAGGTACGGGAAGGGAAGGGAAGGTGCGCGAAGGGAAGGGAAGGGAAGGAAGGGAAGGGAAGGGAAGGGAAGGGAAGGGAAGGGAAGGGAAGGGAAGGGAAGGGAAGGGAAGGTGCGGGAAGGAAAGGGAAGGGAACGGAAGGGAAGGGAAGGGAAGGGAAGGGAAGGGAAGGGAAGGGAAGGGAAGGGAAGGGAAGGGAAGGGAAGGGAAGAGAAGGGACGGGAACGGAAGGGAAGGGAAGGGAAGGGAAGGGAAGGGAAGGGAAGGGAAGGGAAGGGAAGGGAAGGGAAGGGAAGAGAAAGTGCGGGAAACGAAGGGAAGGGAAGAAAGGGAAGGGTAGGGAAGGGAAGGGAAGGGAAGGGAAGGGAAGGGAAGGGAAGGGAAGGGAAGGGAAGGGAAGGGAAGGGAAGGGAAGGGAAGGGAAGGGAAGGCAAGGGAAGGTGCGGGAAGGGAAGGGAAGGTGACGGAAGGGAAGGTGCGGGAAGGGAAGGAAAGTTGCGGGAAGGTGCGGAAGGTGCGGGAAGGTGCGGGAAGGTGCGGGAAGGTTTGGGAAGGGAAGGGAAGTTGCGGGAAGGGAAAGGAAGGGAAGGGAAGGGAAGGGAAGAAAAGGGATGGGATGGGAAGGGAAGGTGCGGGAAGTGAAGGGAATGGAATGGAAGGGAAGGGAATGGAAGGGAAGGGAAGGGAAGGGAAGGGAAGGGAAGGTGCGGGAAGGGAAGGGAAGGTGCGGGAAGGGAAGGGAGGTCGGAAGGGAAGGGAAGGGAAGGGAAGGGAAGGGAAGGAAGGAAGGGAAGGGAAGGGAAGGGAAGGGAAGGGAAGGGAAGGGAAGGGGAAGGGAAGGAAGGGAAGGGAAGGAAGGAAGGGTGAGGGAAGGGAAGGGAAGGGAAGGGAAGAGAAGGTGCGGGAAGGGAAGGGGAAGGGATGGGGAAGGGATGGGAAGGGAAGGGAGGAAGGTGCATTAAGGGAAGGCGCGGGAAGAGATGGGAAGGGAGGGGAAGGTGCGGGAAAAGATGTGAAGGTACGGGAAGGGAGGGAAGGAAAATGCGGGAAGGGAAGGGAAGGTGCGGGAAGGAAAGTGAAGGAAGGGAAGGAAAGGTACGGAACGGCAAGGTGCGGGAAGGAAAGGAAGGAATGAAGGTGCAGGAAAGGGAAGGGAGGGAGGGAAGGGATGGGAAGGAAGGGAAGGGAAGGGAAGGGAAG
>NW_027017630.1:0-47720 GCF_036013445.1 Caloenas nicobarica
GGGGTCATGGGGGGTCATGGGGGGGGTCAGGTGGGGTCGGGAGGGTCATGGGAGGGTCTGGGGGGTCATGAGGGGTCAGGGGGTCATGTGAGGTCATGGGGGGGTCAGGTGGGGTCAGGTGGGGTCAGGAGGGTCATGGGGGTCGGGGGGTCATGTGAGGTCATGGGGGGGTCAGGTGGGGTCAGGAGGGTCATGGAAGGGTCTGGGGGGTCATGAGGGGTCGGGGGGTCATGTGAGGTCATGGGGGGGTCAGGTGGGGTCGGGAGGGTCATGGGGGGTCTGGGGGTCATGGGGGGGTCAAGGGGGGGCCATGGGGCGTTCAGGGGGGCAGGTGGGTCAGGAGGTCATGGGGGGTCATGGGGGGCATTGGGGGGGTGGGGGGGTCAGGGAGTCGGGGGGTCATGTGGGGTCATGGGGAATTATTGGGGGTCGGGGGGGGGTCATGTGGGGTCATGGGGGCGTGATGGGGTCATGGGGGGTCGGGGGGGTCATGGGGGGTCATGGGGGTTCGGGGGGGTCATGGGGGGTCAGGGTGGGTTGGCGGGTCATGGGGGGGTCATGGGGGGTTATGGGGGGTCAGAGTGGGTCTGGGGGGGCCATGGGGGGGTCCCGAGGGGGGGTCTCACCGGTTTCCGGGGGTCCTCCACCTCGCGGATGCTCAGGTTCTCCAGGGGGATGATGCCGCGGGGCTCCTTGTCCTGGTGGGGGGGACACGGGGGGGGTCCATGAGGTCGGGGGGGGCCCCAAAAATGTTCAGGGGGGGAGTCTGGGGGGGCCCAGGGTCTCGGGGCGGGGGGGGGGGGGGGGCGTCTCGGGGGGGCCCTAGGGGGTCCCCAATGAGGTCGGGGGGGCCCTGGGGGGGTCCAGAGGGGTCGGGGGGACCCCAAAAGGCTCGGGGGGGGCCCTGGGGGGTTCCGAACAAAGTCAGGGGGGGCCCTCGGGGGGCCCAAAAAGGCTCGGGGGGGGCCCTAGGGGGGCTGGGGGGGGCTGGGGGGTCCCCAATGAGGTCAGGGGGGCCCTGGGGGGGTCCTGGGGGGCGGGGCAGGGACTCAGGAGGGGGTTCAGGGGGGGCCCTGGGCGGGGTCCCAGGGGAAATTTGGGGGGCTGGGGGGGGTTCAGGACCCCCCGGGGGGGTGTTTGGGGGGGGGGGGGGGATCCCAGAGAGAACCATGGGGGGGGTCTTGTGGGGGGGGGCGGTACATGACCCCAGACATTGCGGGGGTGGGATTTGGGGGTTCAGTTTGGGGGGGGTCAGGACCCCCCGGGGGGTGTTTGGGGTCATCCCTTGGGGGGGTTATTTTTTTTTGGGGGGGAGGGGGGCATCCCAGAGAGAACCAGGAGGGGTCCGTATATGACCCCAGGGAAAGGGGGGGGGGGATTTGGGGGTTCAGGGGGGAGTTTGGGGGGGTCCCCTGGGGGGGGTTATTATTTTTTTTTTTTGGGGGGGGGGGCGGTCCTCACCGTCGTGTATTCAAAGTAATAGAGACAGTTGTCGGTGAGGATGAACCAGCGGCGCTTCCACGTCTTCACCCGCCCACCTGGGGGGGGGACACGGGGGGTCAGGGGGGGACACGGGGGGTCAGGGGGGGTCGGGGGGGGGCCCTGGTTTTGGGGGTCCCAATTATTTGGGGAGAGTCACAATGTTTTTGGGGGGGTCACGATATTTTTGGGGGGGGGGGGCGTCACAATTATTTTGGGGGGGTCATAATGATTTGGGGGGGGTCTCACAATGATTTGGGGGGGGGTCACAACGTTTTGGGCGGCGTCTACAATTTTGGGGGGGGTCACAATTTTTTGGGGAGGCACACTATTTTGGGGGGGGGGGGGGTCGCAATATTTTTTGGGGGGGTGGTCCCACTGTTTTTTGGGGGGTCCCAGTGATTTTTTGGGGGTCCCCGGGTGCTGCCCCCCCCTCCCATTTCCCCTCCCCGCCCCCCCCCACCCCGTACGTACCTCCTGGGGGGGCCGGGACGGGCGTCAGCAGTGGGGGGGGGGCGTGGGGGGGGGAATTGGGGGCGGGAATTTGGGGGGGGGGGGGACAGAGAGAGGAAGAGAAACAGGAAACGTCAGTAACGGCCACACGGAACCGCCCCCCCCACCCCCGGGGAACTGGGGGGGACTGGGAGGGAACTGGGGGGGAACTGGGAGGGACTGGGAGGGACTGGGAGGGGGATTGGGGGCACTGGGGGGGACTGGGAGGGAACTGGGGGGGACTGGGGGGGAACTGGGAGGGACTGGGAGGGACTGGGAGGGGGATTGGGGGCACTGGGAGGGAATGGGGGGGAACTGGGAGGGGGATTGGGGGCACTGGGAGGGAACTGGGGGGGAACTGGGAGGGACTGGGAGGGACTGGAAGGGACTGGAAGGGGGATTGGGGGCACTGGGGGTGACTGGGAGGGACTGGGAGGGGGATTGGGGGCACTGGGGGGCACTGGGAGGGAACTGGGGGGGACTGGGGGGGAACTGGGAGGGACTGGAAGGGGGATCGGGGGCACTGGGAGGGAACTGGGGGGGAACTGGGAGGGACTGGGAGGGACTGGGAGTGGGATTGGGGGCACTGGGAGGGAACTGGGGGGGAACTGGGAGGGACTGGGAGGGACTGGAAGGGACTGGAAGGGGGATTGGGGGCACTGGGGGTGACTGGGAGGGACTGGGAGGGGGATTGGGGGCACTGGGGGGGACTGGGAGGGAACTGGGGGGGACTGGGGGGGACTGGGGGGGACTGGAAGGGGGATTGGGGGCACTGGGAGGGAACTGGGGGGAACTGGGTGGCACTGGGAGGGACTGGAAGGGACTGGGAAGGGGATTGGGGGCACTGGGGGGGACTGGGAGGGACTGGGAGGGGGATTGGGGGCACTGGGGGGGAACTGGGAGGGAACTGGGGGGGACTGGGAAGGGGATTGGGGGCACTGGGAGGGAACTGAGAGGAACTGAGAGGGACTGGGGGGGACTGGGGGGGGATTGGGGGCACTGGGGGGGACTGGGAGGGACTGGGAGGGACTGGGAGGGGGATTGGGGGCACTGGGGGGGAACTGGGAGGGAACTGGGGGGGACTGGGGTGGGGATTGGGGGCACTGGGGGGGACTGGGAGGGAACTGGGAGGGACTGGGGGGGACTGGGTGGGAACTGGGGGGATCTGGGGGGCACTGGGAGGGACTGGGGGAACTGGGAGGGAACTGAGGGGGACTGGGGGGGGGGATTGGGGGCACTGGGAGGGAACTGGGGGGATCTGGGGGCACTGGGAGGGACTGGGGGGGAACTGGGAGGGAACTGGGAGGGAATGGGGAGCGACTGGGGGGCACTGGGGGGGACTGGGGGGGAACTGGGGGGATCTGGGAGGGGGATTCGGGGGCACTGGGAGGGACTGGGGGGAACTGGTCCCTGCCCAGTTATTGGGGGGACACCCCGAGTGGCCACAGAGGGGACAGAGACAGAGAACAGAGAGGACCCAGGCGTCCGGGCGTGGGCGGGGCCAGAGAGAGGGGTGGGGCGGGGGTGGGCGTGGCCGGGGAAGGGGGCGTGGCCGGGGAAGGGGGCGTGGCCGGGGAAGGGGGCGTGTCTGAACAGACTGAGAATAAGAGAAGACCCAATGGGACCAGAGAGAGGGGGTGGAGCCACAGGGAGGGGGTGGAGCCACAGGGGGAGGGGGTGGAGCCACGGGGGGAGGGCGTGGCCAGGGAAGGGGGTGTGGTCAGGGAAGGGGGCGTGTCTGAACAGACTGAGAATAAGAGAAGACCCAATGGGACCAGAGAGAGGGGGTGGAACCACAGGGAGGGGGTGGAGCCACAGGGAGGGGGTGGAGCCACAGGGGGAGGGGGTGGAGCCACAAGGGGAGTCTCACCCAGCTTGAGCAGCCAGCCCTCGCGGTCGGGGTTGAAGAACGTGTGGGTCAGGTCGTTGCCGTCGTCCTCGGGGATCTTGAAGGGTTCGCTGCGGATGCTCTCGTACAGGTTCTGTGGGCGGGGCGAGGGGGGCGGGGTCAGCCGCGGGACACGCCCATCGCGGCCACGCCCACCAAGGCCACGCCCACCCCCCAAGGAAATGCTCCCCCCTCCTTCCCCGTAAGGTTCTGGGGCTGGGCGTGGCCCCTGGCCCCGCCCACTGAGACACAAGCCCCGCCCACAGAGCCACAAGCCCCGCAAGCCCCGCCCAGAGCGCCACAAGCCCCACCCACAGTGCTGCTGGGCCCACCCACTGAGCCACAAGCCCCGCCCACTGAGCCACAAGCCCCGCCCACAGCACCGCTGGCCCTGCCCACAGCACTGCTGGCCCCGCCCACAGCACCGCTGGCCCCGCCCTCCTTGCCCCGCCCCTGAAGCCCCACCCCCTCTAGACCATGCCCCCATAGGCCACGCCCCCAGCAGCTCCCCCAGTGCTTCTCCATTACTGACCTCCCATCCCTTCACCCCAGGGCCCCGCCCCCCACAGGCCCCACCCACCAGAGGCCACGCCCCTACATAACACGCCCCCATAGGCCACGCCCACCACTGGCCACGCCCCCATAGGCCCCGCCTCCAGCACTTCTCCATTATTGACCCTCCCCAACCCTTCACCCCAAGGCCCGCCCTCCCAGCCCCAGGCCCCGCCCACTATAGGCCCCACCCACCATCGGCCCCACCCACAACAGGCCACGCCCCCTCTAGACCACGCCCTCCAGCAGCTCCCCCATTACTGACCCTCCCCATCCCTTCGCCCCAAGGCCCTGCCCCCCACAGGCCCCGCCCCCCCCCCGACCACGCCCACCTCAGGCCACGCCCCCACTGGCCCCGCCCACCCTGAGCAGCTCCTCGGGCAGGTCGCCGCCGTCGTTGATGCCGCGGTTCATGGCCACGAAGCGCTCGGCCGAGGGCTTGTCGCGCACGTTGGGGTTGTGCAGGCTGGTGTTGAGCATGATGACGGCGAAGGAAAGGACGTAACACGTGTCTGGGGAGCGGGGCGGGGGAGAAACGGGGGTCACGGGGGGACCCCGAAAGCCGGGGGGGACACCCCATGGCTTGGGGGGGAATGTGGGGGGACAGGGGAGACCAAACGATATGGGGGGACAAGGGGATGGGGACCTGGAGGGACAGGTGGCTGGGGGGGCACAGGGGATCCCAAGAGATGGGGGGGACCCCCAAAAATGGGGGGGCTCGTGGGGGACCCCCACAGCATGGGGGGGACTGGGGAGACCAAAAGATGGGGGGGGACACGGGGATGGGGACGCAGAGGGACAGGTGGCTGGGGGGGCACAGGGGGATCCCAAGAGATGGGGGGGGATCCCCAAAAATGGGGGGGCTCGTGGGGACCCCCACAGCATGGGGGGGACTGGGGAGACCAAATGATACGGGGGGACAAGGGGATGGGGACCCGGCGGGACAAGGGATGTGGGGGGCACAGGGGGACCCAAAAACTGGGGGGGACTCCACAGCATGGGGGGGCACATTGGGGGACATGGCGGGGACAGGGGAGACCAAAAGATACGGGGGACAAGGGGATGGGGACCTGGAGGGACAGGTGGCTGGAGGGGCACAGGGGGATCCCAAGAGATGGGGGGGACCCCCAAAAATGGGGGGGCTCGTGGGGGACCCCCACAGCATGGGGGGGACAGGGGAGACCAAACGATACGGGGGGACAAGGGGATGGGGACCCGGCGGGACAAGGGATGTGGGGGCACAGGGGGATCCCAAGAGATGGGGGGGACCCCCAAAAATGGGGGGGCTCGTGGGGGACCCCCACAGCATGAGGGGGGACATGGGGGGGACTGGGGAGACCAAACGATACGGGGCGACAAGGGGATGGGGACGTGGAGGGACAGGTGGCTGGGGGGGCACAGGGGGATCCCAAGAGATGGGGGGGACCCCCAAAAATGGGGGGGCTCGTGGGGGACCCCCACAGCATGGGGGGGACTGGGGAGACCAAAAGATGGGGGGGGACAAGGGGATGGGGACCCGGCGGGACAAGGGATGTGGGGGCACAGGGGGATCCCAAGAGATGGGGGGGGATCCCCAAAAATGGAGGGGCTCGTGGGGGACCCCACAGCATGGGGGGGACATGGGGGGGGACAGGGGAGACCAAAAGATGGGGGGGGGACAAGGGGATGGGGACCCGGCGGGACAAGGGATGTGGGGGGCACAGGGGGACCCAAAAACTGGGGGGGACTCCACAGCATGGGGGGGGCACATTGGGGGACATGGGGGGGACAGGGGAGACCAAAAGATGGGGGGGACACGGGGATGGGGACGCAGAGGGACAGGTGGCTGGGGGGGCACAGGGGGATCCCAAGAGATGGGGGGGACCCCCAAAAATGGGGGGGGCTCGTGGGGGACCCCCACAGCATGGGGGGGACATGGGGGGGGACAGGGGAGACCAAAAGATGGGGGGGGAAAAGGGGATGGGGACCCGGAGGGACAAGGGATGTGGGGGCACAGGGGGGATATTTGGGGTCAGTGGGGGGATATTTGGGGTTCTAGGGTGTTATTTGGGGTTCCAGGGGGACATTTGGGGTCAATAGGGCGTTATTTGGGGATCCAGGGGGGATATTTGGGGTTCCAGGGGGATATTAGGGCTTCTGGGGGGGGGGGTTGGGGTTTCCAGGGGGTATAACAATTTGGGGATCCAGGGGGATATTTGGGGTCCCATGGGGATTATGGGGGTTCCAGGGGGGATATTTGGGTTCCAGGGGGGATATTTGGGGATTCCAGGGGGATTATGGGGGTTCCAGGGGGGATATTTGGGGATCCAGGGGGATATTTGGGGTTCCAGGGGGATTATGGGGGTTCCAGGGGGGATATTTGGGGATCCAGGGGGATATTTGGGGTTCCAGGGGGATTATGGGGGTTCCAGGGGGGATATTTGGGGTTCCAGGGGGATTATGGGGGTTCCAGGGGGGATATTTGGTGTTCCAGGGGCGATATTTGGGGTTCCAGGGGGGATATTTGGGGTTCCAGGGGGATTATGGGGGTTCCAGGGGATTATTTGGGGTTCCAGGGGGATTATTTGGGGTTCCATAGGGATTACGGGGGTTCCAGGGGGGATATTTGGGGTTTCCAGGGAGGTTATTTGGGATTCTAGGGGATATTTGGAGTTCCATGGGGATTTGGGGGGTTCCGGGGGATATTTGGGGGTTTCCAGGGGGATATTTAGGGGTTCCGGGGGGGTTTTTGGGGTACCCGTGCACTGGAACACGCCGGGGTTGCACAGACAGTAGCGCTGGGCAAACGCCTCCATCATCCGGTCGATCTTTTGCGCCTCCCCCGGCAGCCGGAAACTCCACAGGAACTGTCTGGGGGGGGACCCCGAATTCTCCACCGCACCCCAAATTCCCCACCGTACCCCAAATTCCCCACCGCACCCCAAACAACCCCCCCAAGGGGGTCCCCAAAACATCCCCGCGACCCCAACGCCCACAGTGACGTCCCAAACTCTACCTGGGACCCCCCCGAAATTGTCCCACTCGGACCCCCAAATTTTTGCCCCCCCCCCCCCCCAAAGGGATCCCCCAAATCCCCCCTGGGATCTCCCAAATCCCCCCATAACCCCCAAATTTCCTCCTGAACCCCCAAATCCCACCCCTCCCCGGACCCCTAAATTCCCCCCCGGACCCCCAAATCCCCCACATGGGACCCCCAAATCCCCCCCAGTCTCCAAATTCCCCCCAGGACCCCCAGATCTACCCCAAGACTCCCCAATTTCTGCCCTAACCCCCCAATCCCTCCCAGGACCCCTAATCCTCCCAGATCCCCAAATCCCCCACCTGGACCCCCCAAATCCCTCCAGGACCCCCCAAATTCCCCCCAGCGGCCCCCTAACCCCCCCCCCCAGGACCCCCAAATCTCCTCAGGACCCCCCAGATCCCCCCAGAATCCCCAAATTCCCCCCCAGGACCCTTCAATCCCCCCGGGACCCCCAAATTTCCCCCCAACCCCCTTTCTGCGCCTCCCAGATTTCCACCCTGTGACCCCCTAAATCCCCCCAGGACCCCCTAATTCCCCCCCAGGACCCCCAAATCCCCCCAGGACCCCCTAATTCCCCCCCAGGACCCCCAAATCCCCCCAGGACCCCCTAATTCCCCCCCAGGGCCCCCAAATTCCCCCGTGATCCCCCAAATTCCCCCCAAATCCCCCCAGGAACCCCGAAATCACCCCAGGACCCCCCAAATCCCCCCCAAATCTCTCCAGGACCCCCCAAATCCCCCCAGGACCCCCCACCTGAGCGCCTGCACCAGGTTGAGGTCGGTGAACTCGTGCAGATCCACGAAGGCGTGGAGCACCCCGATGTTGAACTCCTCCCTGGGGGGGCGGGCCCCAGCTGTCAATCACCACCAGGCCACGCCCACTGCAGCCCCACCCTCCCCAAGCCCCGCCCACCCCCCTGTCAATCACCCAGAGCATCCTTATCTTGAAGCCAAGGGGTTGGTCCAAACTCCTAAGCGGGGGGGGCTTGGGGAAGCTCCGCCCCTTTTAGAAAGCCACGCCCCCTCTAAGAGGCCCCGCCCACCCCCTGTCAATCACCCAGAGCATCCTCAGCCTGTAACCAACGGGCTGGTCCCAAATACCAAGGGGCGGGGCTTGGGGAAGTGCCACCCCTTTCCGGAAGCCACGCCCCTCACATGAAGCCACGCCTCCCCTAGGAAGCCCTGCCCACCCCCCTGTCAATCACCCAGAGCATCCTTATCCTGAAGCCAAGGGGTTGGTCCAAACTCCTAAGGGACGGGGGTTGGGGAAGCTCCTCCCCTTTTAGGAAGCCACGCCCCCTCCCAGGAGACCACGCCCCCTCTAGGAAGCCCCGCCCACCTCCCTGTCAATCACCCAGAGCATCCTTATCCTGAAGCCAAGGGGTTGGTCCAAACGCCTAAGGGGGGGGGGAAGCTCTGCCCTTTAAGGAAGCCACGCCCCTCACATGAAGCCACGCCTCCCCAGGAAGCCCCGCCCACCCCCGTCAATCACCCAGAGCATCCTCAGCCTGTAACCAACGGGCTGGTCCCAAATACTAAGGGCGGGGCTTGGGGAAGTTCCACCCCTTTAGGAAGCCACGCCCCCTCCCAGGAGGCCACGCCCCCTCTAGGAAGCCCCGCCCACCCCCCTGTCAATCACCCAGAGCATCCTCAGCCTGAAGCCAAGGGGTTGGTCCAAACTCCTAAGGGACGGGGGTTGGGGAAGCTCCTCCCCTTTTAGGAAGCCACGCCCCCTCCCAGGAGACCACGCCCCCTCTAGGAAGCCCCGCCCACCTCCCTGTCAATCACCCAGAGCATCCTCAGCCTGAAGCCAAGGGGTTGGTCCAAACTCCTAAGGGGGGGGGGTTGGGGAAGCTCCTCCCCTTTTAGAAGCCACGCCCCCTTTAAGGAAGCCACGCCCCCTCCCAGGAGGCCACGCCCCCGGCCCTAAGCCCCACCTCTCGCCCAGGTAGTCCCCGATGGCCGTTTTGTTGAGCCCCTCGCCCTTGTAGAGGAACCGCGCGATGTCCTCGGCCGTGTGCCGCAGCAGCTCGTTCTCCACCAGGAACTGGATCCCCTGCACCCCCAAAAAAAAACCCCAAAACCCCCCCCCGCCCCGAAATCAGGGACATGGGTCCCCAGGAACCGCCCCCCCATCCCGGGGAGGGGGGACCCAGGCGTCCGGGAGCCCCTCACCTTTTTGGGGTCCATGTTGAATTTCTTGCGGCCCATCCCCATCTTGCGGTTCCGCTGGAGGGTTTTGCTGCAGGTTTGGGGTGGGGAGGGAGGTTCAGGAGGGACCCCCAAGTCAGAGAGTAGTTTTGGGGGAAAGGTTTTGGGGGTCAGGGTGGGTATTTGAGAGTCCCGGAGGTTATTTTGGAGCCTCAGGGGGGTATTTGGGGTGCCAGGGGAGTATTTTGGGGGTCCTAGGAGGGTATATGGGGTTCCCGGGGGTAAATGGAGGTTCTGGGGGGGTATTTGTGGGTTCCAGGAGGTTCCGGGGGGGAATATTTGGAGCCCTGGGGAAGGTATTTGGGGATGCAGGGGGAATATATGGGGTCAATGGGAAGATATTTGGGGTCAATGGGAGGATATTTGGGGATCCAGGGGGATATTTCGGGCTACTGGGGGGATATTTGGGGTCCTAGGAGGAAATTTGGGGTTCCAGGGGGGATATTTGGGGGCCCTGAGGGGGAGTTTTGGAGTCTCAGGGGGGTCTTTGGAGGGTCTGGGAGGGCTCCAGGGGGATATTTGGGGATCCAGGGGGATTTTTGGGGTTCCAGGAGGGTTATTTGGGGATCCAGGGGGATTTTTGGGGGTTCCAGGGGGATTTTTGGGGTTCCAGGGGGATTTTGGGGGTTCCAGGGGGATTATTTGAGGTTCCAGGGAGGAATCTTTGGGGTTCCAGGGAGGATATTTGGGGATCCAGGGTGTTATTTGGGGATTCCAGGGGGGATATCTGGGGATCCAGGGGGATTTTGGGAGTTCCAGGAGCGTTATTTGGGGTTTCAGGGGGATTTTGGGGGTGCCAAGGGGGTTATTTGAGGTTCCAGGGAGGAATCTCTGGGGTCCTGGGGGGCATTTTGGAGCCTCGGGGGGTTGTTTGGAGGTTCGGGGCGGGGGGTATTTGGGGTGGTTTTGGGTCTCACCTGCCCTCGTTGGCCTCCAGCCCCTCGACCTCGCTCATGGCCTCGCTCAGCTCCTCGCGCAGCCGCTGGATTCGCCCAGCAGCTCCTGCTTGCGCCGCCGGATGCTCTCGAGCTCCAGCCGCTCCTCCGCCGTCAGGTCGGGGGGCACTGGGGGGGGACGTGGTGGGGTGGGGGGGTGTCACGGCCACGCCCCCTGCCCGCAGGCCACGCCCCCTTTCCCCGTGGGCTCCACCCCCTGCCCCCAAAGCACACCCCGCCCCCCCCCCCACCTTGGTCCAGAGTCAGAAGCCCTGGGGCTCTAATCCCGCCCCCTTTCGCTTAAGCCCCGCCCCCTGCCACGAGGCCACGCCCCCTTCCCAAAGGCCCCGCCCCTGCCCCCAAACTCAACCCGTGCTCCAGAGCTAGGAACCTTAGGACATAACCCCGCCCACTTCTGCTTAAGCCCCGCCCCCCCGCCACGAGGCCACGCCCCTTCCCACGAGGCCACACCCCCTTCCCAAAGGCCCCGCCCCCTGCCCCCAAACACAACCCATGCTCCAGAATCTGGAGCCTTAAGCCATAACCCCGCCCCCTCTTGCTTAAGCCCCGCCCACCCTGACCTGAGGCCACGCCCCCTTCCCCACAGGCCACGCCCCCTGCCCCAAAGCACGACCCCCTGGTCCAGAATCTGGAGCCTCAGGCCATAACCCCGCCCCCTGGGGCATAACCCCGCCTCCTTTGCCCTAACCCCACCCCTTTTCCCCGCTTAAGCCCCCGCCCTATCTCGCAACCCGCCCTCCTTCGAGGCCCCGCCCCCTCTCCCCTTAAACCCCACGTGGAGGGGGCGGGGCTGACAAAGGGGGCGTGGCCCTGCCCAACAGAAGGGGGCGTGGTCTGGGAAACCACAGCCACGCCCCCCCCCCCCCAAGCCATTGAATGGTTTCACCCCCAACCCCCCCCCAAAAAAGAGGGGCAATGGTGCGGCCGTGTCACGTGACCACGCCCCCCGGAACGGCCCCACGCGGCCACCGTAGCGGCCCCCCCCCCGGCCCCGGCCCCGGCCCCGGCCCGGCTCCGGGCGGCAAACGGCGCCTCTTTCCCCCCTCCCTCCCTCCCCACGCCGGGCCTACCATACACTCCGTCCTCCATGGCGGCCGCGGCGGCCGCTGGCGCCGGGCCGGGGCTGCTCCGTCCGCTCCTCCCGCCTCCTCCGCCCTCTCCGCCGCGGCGGCGCCCGCCCCGCCCGGGCCCGCCCCCAAGCCGCCACCGCGGCCAATCAGCGAGCGCCGGCCTGACGGACGGGACGGACCCTCCAATCGCAGCGCACGCTGCGACGCAGCCCGTCGCGTTAGCCAATGAGAGGAGGGACGGCCCCGAATTGGGTGATAGGCAGCTACGTTGACCAATCAGCAGTCAGAGAGTCAAGAAGGCGTGAGGAGCGCCCTGCCCCGCCTCTCTCCCTGACTGACAGGCCTGCCAGCCAATGGAAGGGCGGGATGGCCTGCAGGGCGGGGGCTACTCCGTTGCTAAGGGCGCGGCGGGTTTGGTTGCTAAGGGCCTCATGAATATTCACCTCCCTCGTTAATATTAATGAGGCGCCATTAGCCCGAGGGGGTGACACCTCCCACCCCCCCATGAGGTCACTGAGGGGGGGGGGGTGTCCCTCAGGGTTGCCATGGCAACAGCCCAGGGGCTTTTCCCATTCCCATGGCAACCGGCCCCTCATGCCCCCCCCCCCGTGTCCCACCTTGTCCCCCCAAATCCCCCATTTCCCCCCATCCCCATCTCCCCCCACCCCATGTCCCCCATGTCCCCCCAAATCCCCCATTTCCCCCCGTCCCCATCTCCCCCCATGTCCCCCCGTGTCCCCCCATGTCCCCCCAAATCCCCCATGTCTCCCCATCCCCATGTCCCCCCATGTCCCCCCATGTCCCCCCGTGTCCCCCCATGTCCCCCCATCCCCATGTCCCCCCATCCCCATGTCCCCCCATGACCACCCGGGTCCCCCCGTGTCCCCCCCAAATCCCCTGTGTCTCCCCATCCCCCTGTCCCCCAAAATCCCCCATCTCTCCCCATCCCCATGTCCCCCCATGTCCCCCCCTGTCCCCCCAAATCCCCTGTGTCTCCCCATCCCCCTGTCCCCCAAAATCCCCCATCCCTCCCCATCCCCAATGTCCCCACGTGTCCCCGCGTCCCCCCAAGTTCCCCCGTGTCCCCTCATGACCCCCCCGCCGTGTGCCCCCCGTGACCGCTCATGTCCCCCCCTGACCACTCGTGTCCCGCGGGCCACGTCCAGAGACTCCGTTTTATTTTAAAGAGCGAAATTTCCGTAAAAATCCATGCAAGGGGGCGGGGCCGAGCCCCGGGGTGGGCGGGGCCGAGCCCCAGAGTGGGCGGGGCCGAGCCCTGGGTGGGCGGGGCCGAGCCGCGGGGTGGGCGGGGCCGAGCCCCAGAGTGGGCGGGGCCGAGCCCTGGGTGGGCGGGGCCGAGCCGCGGGGTGGGCGGGGCTGAGCCCCAGAGTGGGCGGGGCCGAGCCGCGGGGTGGGCGGTGCCCGGCGCTGTACAGGGGCGGGGCCAATGGGGGAAAGGGGGCGTGGCTGTACAAAGGGGCGGGGCTATACAGGGGGCGGGGCCCGGGGCAGCCGGCGCTGCACGTGCTCGTGGAGGGGGGGGCTCCCAACGATCCCGGCCCCCCCCCCCCCCCAATTAACCAACTTTCGTTAATGGGACCGGGAGTGGGATATTGGGAGGGACTGGGAGCGACTTGGGGGGTGACTGGGAGCAACTGGGAGCGACTGGGAGTGAATGGGAGCAATAGGGGGCGGGGACTGGGAGTGACTGGGGGTGACTGGGAGTGACTGGGAGCGACTGGGAGCGACTGGGGGGGTGACTGGGAGTGACTGAGAGTGAATGGGAGTGACTGGGAGTGACTGGGAGCAATAGGGGGGGTGACTGGGAGTGACTGGGGGGGTGACTGGGAGTGACTGGGGGTGACTGGGAGTGACTGGGAGCGACTGGGAGCGACTGGGGGGGTGACTGGGAGTGACTGGGAGCGACTGGGAATGATGAGGGGGGAGACTGGGAGTGACTGGGAGCAACTGGGAGCAACTGGGAGCAATAGGGGGGGTGACTGGGAGTGACTGAGAGTGAATGGGAGTGACTGGGAGTGACTGGGAGCAATAGTGGGGGTGACTGGGAGTGACTGGGAGCGACTGGGAGCGACTGGGGGGGTGACTGGGAGTGAATGGGAGTGACTGGGAGCGACTGGGGGGGTGACTGGGAGCGACTGGGAGTGACTGGGAGCGACTGGGGGAGCTGGAGGGAGTGACTGGGAGTGACTGGGAATGATGAGGGGGGAGACTGGGAGCAACTGGGAGCAACTGGGAGTGACTGGGAATGATGAAGGGGGAGACTGGGAGTGACTGGGAGCAACTGGGAGCAATAGGGGGGGTGACTGGGAGTGACTGGGAGCAACTGGGAGTGACTGGGAGTGACTGGGAGCAATGGGGGGTGACTGGGAGTGACTGGGAGTGACTGGGAGTGACTGGGAATGATGAGGGGGGAGAGTGGGAGTGACTGGGAGCAACTGGAGTGACTGGGAGCAACTGGGAATGATGAGGAGGGGAGACTGGGAGCAACTGGGAGCAACTGGGAGTGATGAGGGGGGTAACTGGGACCAATTGGGAGAGACTGGGAGTGACTGGGAGTGACTGGGAGTGATGAGGGGGGAGACTGGGAGCAACTGGGAGCAACTGGGAGCAATGAAGGGGGGAACTGGGACCAGTTGGGGGAGACTGGGAGTGACTGGGAGCAATGAGGGGGGTAACTGGGACCAACTGGAGGACACTGGGAGTGACTGGGGGGCACTGGGATCGACTGGTGGGGGGGATACTGGGAGCAACTGGGTGGTTACTGGGAGCAACTGGTCTGAGGCTGGACGGGAGAGCCCAGCTCTGCAGCCAGCCCGGGGCGCTGGGGATACTGGGAGCACTGGGTGAACTGGGCCATACTGGTGTGACAGAACCGGGCGTTACTGGTCCCATATCGGCCGGGCAACTGGGAGATACTGGTCGGACCCTGCCCCGGGACTGGGCCGTACTGGTCCCACTAAGGCACAGGGACCCCCCCGGGCTGTGCGGGGGAGGGGGTGTCCCTGGGGACCCCCCCAAAAACAGAGCAGGTTGGGAGGGGCAAAAGTGACGGCGGTTTCGGGGACCCCCCCCAAAGAACTGGTGGTTTCAAGGGACCCCCCAAAGAACTGGCAGTTTCGGGGTCCCCCGAAGACTCAGCGGTTTTGGGGACCCCCCCAAAGAACTGGCAGTTTCGGGGTCCCCCCAAGACTCAGCGGTTTTGGGGTCCCCCCCAAAGAACTGGCAGTTTCGGGGTCCCCCCAAGACTCAGCGGTTTTGGGGTCCCCCCCAAAGAACTGGCAGTTTCGGGGTCCCCCCAAGGCTCAGCGGTTTTGGGGTCCCCCCAAAGAACTGGCAGTTTTGGGGTCCCCCCAAGGCTCAGCGGTTTTGGGGTCCCCCCCAAAGAACTGGCAGTTTCGAGGTCCCCCCAAGACTCAGCAGTTTCAAGGGACCCCCCCCAAAGAACTGGCAGTTTCGGGGTCCCCCAAGAGTCAGCGGTTTTGGGGTGCCCCCCCCAAGAACTGGCAGTTTCAGGGTCCCCCCAAGACTCAGCGGTTTTGGGGACCCCCCAAAGAACTGGCAGTTTCGGGGTCCCCGAAGACTCAGCGGTTTCGGGGAACCCCCCCAAGAAACAGCATTTTTTGGGGGTCCCTCAAGAAATGGCGGTTTCAAGGGACCCCCCCCAAAGAACTGGCAGTTTCGGGGTCCCCCCAAGACTCAGCGGTTTTGGGGTCCCCCCCCAAGAACTGGCAGTTTCGGGGTCCCCCAAGAGTCAACGGTTTTGGGGTCCCCCCCAAAGAACTGGCAGTTTCGGGGTCCCCCCAAGACTCAGCGGTTTTGGGGTCCCCCCCAAAGAACTGGCAGTTTCAGGGTCCCCCAAGAGTCAACGGTTTTGGGGTCCCCCCCAAAGAACTGGCAGTTCTGGGGTCCCCCCAAGAATCAGCAGTTTCAGGGACCCCCCCCAAAGAACTGGCAGTTTCGGGGTCCCCCAAGAGTCAGTGGTTTTGGGGTCCCCCCCCCAAGAACTGGCAGTTTCGGGGTCCCCCCAAGACTCAGCGGTTTTGGGGTCCCCCCCAAAGAACTGGCAGTTTCAGGGACCCCCCCCAAGAACTGGCAGTTTCGGGGTCCCCTCAAGACTCAGCAGTTTCAGGGACCCCCCCCAAGAATTGGCAGTTTTAGGGTCCCTCAAGAGTCAGCGGTTTTGGGGTCCCCCCCCCAAGAACTGGCGGTTTTGGGGTCCCCCCAAGACTCAGCAGTTTCAGGGACCCCCCCCAAAGAACTGGCAGTTTCAGGGGTCCCCCAAGAGTCAGCGGTTTCCGGGACCCCCCCAAAGAACTGGCAGTTTCGGGGTCCCCCAAGAGTCAACGGTTTTGGGGTCCCCCCCCAAAGAACTGGCAGTTTCGGGGTCCCCCAAGAGTCAACGGTTTTGGGGACCCCCCCAAAGAACTGGCAGTTTTGGGGTCCCCCCAAGACTCAGCAGTTTCAGGGACCCCCCCCAAAGAACTGGCAGTTTCGGGGTCCCCCCAAGACTCAGCAGTTTCAGGGACCCCCCCCAAAGAACTGGCAGTTTCGGGGTCCCCCCAAGACTCAGCAGTTTCAGGGACCCCCCAAAGAACTGGCAGTTTCGGGGTCCCCCCAAGACTCAGCAGTTTCAGGGACCCCCCCCAAAGAACTGGCAGTTTCGGGGTCCCCCGAAGACTCAGCGGTTTCGGGGACCCCCCCCAAGAAACAGCATTTTCTGGGGGTCCCTCAAGAAATGGCGGTTTCAAGGGACCCCCCCCAAAGAACTGGCAGTTTCGGGGTCCCCCCAATAGTCAACGGTTTTGGGGACCCCCCCAAAGAACTGGCAGTTTCAGGGTCCCCCCAAGACTCAGCGGTTTTGGGGTCCCCCCCAAAGAACTGGCAGTTTCAGGGACCCCCCCCAAGAACTGGCAGTTTCGGGGTCCCCTCAAGACTCAGCAGTTTCAGGGACCCCCCCCAAGAATTGGCAGTTTTAGGGTCCCTCAAGAGTCAGCGGTTTTGGGGTCCCCCCCCCAAGAACTGGCGGTTTTGGGGTCCCCCCAAGACTCAGCGGTTTTGGGGTCCCCCCCAAAGAACTGGCAGTTTCAGGGGTCCCCCAAGAGTCAGCGGTTTCCGGGACCCCCCCAAAGAACTGGCAGTTTCGGGGTCCCCCCAAGACTCAGCAGTTTCGGGGACCCCCCCCAAAGAACTGGCAGTTTCGGGGTCCCCCAAGAGTCAACGGTTTTGGGGTCCCCCCCCAAAGAACTGGCAGTTTTGGGGTCCCCCCAAGACTCAGCAGTTTCAGGGACCCCCCCCAAAGAACTGGCAGTTTCGGGGTCCCCCCAAGACTCAGCGGTTTCAAGGGACCCCCCCCAAAGAACTGGCAGTTTCGGGGTCCCCCCAAGACTCAGCAGTTTCAGGGACCCCCCCCAAAGAACTGGCAGTTTCGGGGTCCCCCGAAGACTCAGCGGTTTCGGGGACCCCCCCCAAGAAACAGCATTTTCTGGGGGTCCCTCAAGAAATGGCGGTTTCAAGGGACCCCCCCCAAAGAACTGGCAGTTTCGGGGTCCCCCCAAGAGTCAGCGGTTTCGGGGACCCCCCCAAAGAACTGGCAGTTTCAGGGTCCCCCCAAGACTCAGCGGTTTTGGGGTCCCCCCCAAAGAACTGGCAGTTTCAGGGACCCCCCCCAAGAATTGGCAGTTTTGGGGCCCCCCCAAGAGTCAGCGGTTTCGGGGACCCCCCCAAAGAACTGGCAGTTTCGGGGTCCCCCAAGAGTCAGCAGTTTTGGGGTCCCCCCCCCAAGAACTGGCAGTTTCGGGGTCCCCCCAAGACTCAGCGGTTTTGGGGTCCCCCCCAAAGAACTGGCAGTTTCAGGGACCCCCCCCAAGAATTGGCAGTTTTGGGGCCCCCCCAAGAGTCAGCGGTTTCGGGGACCCCCCCCAAAGAACTGGCAGTTTCGGGGTCCCCCGAAGACTCAGCGGTTTTGGGGTCCCCCCCAAAGAACTGGCAGTTTCAGGGTCCCCCAAGAGTCAATGGTTTTGGGGTCCCCACCAAAAAACTGGCAGTTTCGGGGTCCCCCAAGAGTCAACGGTTTTGGGGTCCCCCCAAAGAACTGGCAGTTTCGGGGTCCCCCCAAGACTCAGCGGTTTTGGGGTCCCCCCCAAAGAACTGGCAGTTTCAGGGTCCCCCAAGAGTCAATGGTTTTGGGGTCCCCACCAAAAAACTGGCAGTTTCGGGGTCCCCCAAGAGTCAACGGTTTTGGGGTCCCCCCAAAGAACTGGCAGTTTCGGGGTCCCCCCAAGACTCAGCGGTTTCGGGGACCCCCCCAAAGAACTGGCAGTTTTGGGGCCCCCCCAAGACTCAGCGGTTTCAAGGGACCCCCCCCAAAGAACTGGCAGTTTCGGGGTCCCCCAAGAGTCAGCAGTTTTGGGGTCCCCACCAAAAACTGGCAGTTTCGGGCCCCCCCCCCCCCAGGAAACAGCATTTTCTGGGGGTCCCTCAAGAAATGGTGGTTTCGGGGGCCCCCCAAGAAACAGAAGTTTCAGGGGTCCCCCAAGAGACAACGGTTTCACCCCCCCCAAAAGACGTTGGTTTTGGGGACCCCCCCCCCAAATGGCAGTAGTTTCGGGGTCCCCCCAAGAGTCGGTGGTTTTGGGGTCCCCTCCAAGAAGTGGTGGTTTCAAGGACCCCCCCCCCAATGGTGGTTTCAGGGCCCCCCCCCCCGAGTGGTTTTGGGGTCCCCCAGAGGAGGGGGGGGCTCAGAGCTGGAGCAGAGTTTAGCCCTTGATGGATGGGGGGGGTCTTTGGGGAGGGGGGGGTCCGGGGGGGTCCCAGGGGGGGTCTGGGGGTCCCCAGGGAATTTGGGGGTCCCGGGGGGGTCTGGGGGGTTTGGGGGTCCCGGGGGGGTCCCCTAGACGGGGGTGGTTTTGCGGTTGAGGGTGCTGGTCCCTGGGGGGGTCCCGGGGGGGTCTTGGGGTCCCCAGGGGATTTGGGGGTCCCAGGGGGGTTTGGGGACCCCGAGGGGTTTTGGGGGTCCCGGGGGGTCCCGGGGGGGTCCCCTAGATGGGGGTGGTTTTGCGGTTGAGGGTGCTGTTCCCTGGGGGGTCCCGGGGGGGTCTGGGGGTCCCCAGGGAATTTGGGGGTCCCGGGGGGGTCCCCTAGATGGGGGTGGTCTTGAAGTTGAGGGTGCTGGTCCCTGGGGGGGTCCTGGGGGGGTCTTGGGGTCCCCAGGGGATTTGGGGGTCCCAGGGGGATTTGGGGGTCCCGGGAGGGGATTTGGGGGTCCCGGGTGGGGGGGGGTCCCCTAGACGGGGGTGGTTTTGCGGTTGAGGGTGCTGGTCCCTGGGGGGGTCCCGGGGGGGTCTTGGGGTCCCCAGGGAATTTGGGGGTCCCGGGGGGGTTTGGGGGCCCCGAGAGGTTTTGGGGGTCCCGGGGGGTCCCGGGGGGGTCCCCTAGACGGGGGTGGTTTTGCGGTTGAGGGTGCTGGTCCCTGGGGGGGTCCCGGGGGGGTCTTGGGGTCCCAGGGGGGTTTGGGGGTCCCGGGAGGGGTTTGGGGGTCCCCAGGGGATTTGGCGGTCCCGGGTGGGGGGGGT
The DNA here is from genome assembly GCF_036013445.1 of Caloenas nicobarica. Taxonomy (NCBI): domain Eukaryota; kingdom Metazoa; phylum Chordata; class Aves; order Columbiformes; family Columbidae; genus Caloenas; species Caloenas nicobarica. The sequence goes on from NW_027017630.1 coordinate 19,262, forward strand.
CCCCTAGACGGGGGTGGTTTTGCGGTTGAGGGTGCTGGTCCCTGGGGGGGTCCCGGGGGGGTCTTGGGGTCCCCAGGGGATTTGGGGGTCCCGGGGGGGTTTGGGGGTCCCCAGGGGATTTGGGGGTCCCGGGTGGGGGGGGTCCCCTAGACGGGGGTGGTTTTGCGGTTGAGGGTGCTGGTCCCTGGGGGGGTCCCGGGGGGGTCTTGGGGTCCCCAGGGAATTTGGGGGTCCCGGGGGGGTCTGGGGGGTTTGGAGGTCCCGGGGGGGTCCCCTAGACGGGGGTGGTTTTGCGGTTGAGGGTGCTGGTCCCTGGGGGGGTCCCGGGGGGATCTTGGGGTCCCCAGGGAATTTGGGGGTCCCGGGGGGGTCTGGGGGTCCCGGGGGGGTCCCCTAGATGGGGGTGGTCTTGAAGTTGAGGGTGCTGGTCCCTGGGGGGTCCCGGGGGGGTCTTGGGGTCCCCAGGGGATTTGGGGGTCCCAGGGGGATTTTGGGGTCCCGGGAGGGGATTTGGGGGTCCCGGGGTGGGGGGGGGTCCCCTAGACGGGGGTGGTTTTGCGGTTGAGGGTGCTGGTCCCCGAGGCGCTGTCGGGGGGTCCCCCGGGGGGGTCTTTCCCAAACGCGTTGTGCAGCTGCAAAAAGGGGGGGCCGGGGGTGCCGGGGGGGGGGGCCGTGCCGGGGGGTCCCTCCCTCGACAGGGTGTACATGGAGATATCAGCCGGGGGGGGGCCCCCCGCCCCGCCCCCTCCCCTCCCCCCCTCCCCCTCCCCCCGCCCCCCCCCCGCTTTTCCCCGGCGGGGGGAGGATGGGGGGCGGGGGGGGGGGAGGGGACGCGTCCCGGGAGCGTCCGGGGTCGCTGGAGCGGGAGCCGGAGCGCGAGCGGCGCCGGGGGCGGGGCCGGGGGCCGGGGGGGCCCCGCGGCGGGGGGGGCGGGGGGGGGGGCCCGGGCCCCCCCCGGCCCCCCCCCGCCCTTTGCGGTGCCGCTCGATGTAGAGGTTGACGGCCAAGACCCCGATGGCTTCGGCCAAGATGAACGAGAGACCCCCGAAGTAGAAGGACCAGCCGTAGGAATAGTGGCTCTTCTTGTCCTCGTCCCGTTTGGTCCCCGGGTCCCCCGCGTTGGCCGAGATGTAGACGATCACCCCGATGATGTTGCTGAGGCCTTCGGTGTTGGGGACATGCGGCGGGGGACGAAGCGGCGGTGGTGGGCGAGGGGGGGATGAGGGATGGGGAGGGGGCAAGGGACAGGGGACAAGGGACAGGGACAAGGGACAGGGACATGGGACAGGGGACATGGGGTAAAGGGTGAGGGACGTGGGACAGGGGACAGGGGACAGGGACAAGGGACAGGGACAAGGGACAGGGGACATGGGGTAAAGGATGAGGGACGTGGGACGGGGACATGGGACAGGGGACAAGGGACAGGGGACATGGGGTAAAGGATGAGCGACATGGGACGGGGACATGGGATAGGGGACATGGGACAGGGACAAGGGACAGGGACATGGGACAGGGGACATGGGACAGGGGACATGGGATAGGGACAAGGGACAGGGGACATGGGACAGGGGACATGGGGTAAAGGATGAGGGACATGGGACAGGGGACAGGGGACATGGGACAGGGGACATGGGGTAAAGGATGAGCGACATGGGACGGGGACATGGGATAGGGGACATGGGACAGGGACAAGGGACAGGGGCAAGAGACAGGGACACGGGACAGGGGACAAGGGATAGGGGACAAGGGACAGGGACAAGGGACAGGGGACATGGGACAGGGACATGGGATAGGGGACATGGGACAGGGGACAAGGGACAGGGACAAGGGACAGGGGACAAGGTATAGGGGACAAGGGACAGGGGACATGGGGTAAAGGATGAGGGACGTGGGACGGGGACAGGGGACAGGGGACAAGGGACAGGGACAAGGGACAGGGGACATGGGACAGGGGACATGGGGTAAAGGGTGAGGGACATGGGACAGGGGACATGGGGTAAAGGGTGAGGGACATGGGACAGGGGACAAGGGAGATGGGATAGGGGACATGGGACAGGGACATGGGACAGGGGACAAGGGATAGGGGACAAGGGACAGGGAGAAGGGACAGAGACAAGGGACAGGGGACATGGGACAGGGACATGGGATAGGGGACATGGGACAGGGGACAAGGGACAGGGGACATGGGGTAAAGGATGAGGGACATGGGACAGGGACATGGGATAGGGGACAAGGGACAGGGACAAGGGACAGGGACAAGGGACAGGGGACATGGGACAGGGGACAAGGGGTAAAGGATGAGGGACATGGGACAGGGACATGGGACAGGGGACAAGGGACAGGGGACATGGGATAGGGGAAATGGGACGAGGACAAGGGACAGGGACAAGGGACAGGGGACAAGGGGTAAAGGATGAAGGACATGGGACAAGGGGTGAAGGACAGGGACCCGGGGGACTCACGGACACGGGGGACCCCTCCCCAAGAGACCAGGGCATTTGGGGCACCCAGGGGACCCCTCCCCAAAATACCAGGGGTTGTGGGGCACCCAGGGGACCCCAGGGGGGTTTGGGGCAGCCAGGGCACCCCAGGGGGGGGTTGGGGGACCCAGGGGACCCCTCCCCAAAACACCAGGGGTTGTGGGGCACCCAGGGCACCCCGGGGGGGTTTGGGGCACCCAGGGGACCCCAGGGACACAGGGGAGCCCTAGTGGGTGTGGGGGACCCAGGGGACCCGTAGGGGGTTTTGGGGGACCCAGGGGACCCCTCCCCAAAATACCAGGGGTTGTGGGGCACCCAGGGCACCCCAGGGGGGTTTGGGGCACCCAGGACACCCAGGGGACCCCTGGTGGGTTTAGGGGACCCAGGAGACCCCTCCCCAAAACACCAGGGGCTTTGGGGGACCCAGGGGACCCCTGGGGGAGTTTGGGGGACCCAGGAGACCCCAGGGACACAGGGGATCCTTAGTGGGTGTGGGGGACCCAGGGGTCCCGGAGGGGGTTTTGGGGGACCCAGGACACCCAGGGGACCCCTGGTGGGTTTAGGGGACCCAGGAGACCCCTCCCCAAAACACCAGGGGTTGTGGGGCACCCAGGGGACCCCAGGGACCCAGGGGAGCCCTAGTGAGTTTGGGGCACCCAGGGGTCCCGTAGGGGGTTTTGGGGGACCCAGGAGACCCCTGGGGGGGGGGTTGGGGGACCCAGGAGACCCCTCCCCAAAACACCAGGGGTTGTGGGGCACCCAGGGCACCCCTGGGGGGCTTGGGGGACCCAGGGGACCCCTGGGGGGGGGTTGGGGGACCCAGGGGACCCCTCCCCAAAACACCAGGGGTTGTGGGGCACCCAGGGGTCCCCGGGGGGGTTTGGGGGACCCAGGGGAGCGCGGGCCCGTCACCCACCGGCGGCGACGAAGAGGATCCCGGCGCCCAGGACCAGGCTGGTGCGCGCGCGGCGCAGGCGGCTGGCGGCCACGCAGACCCCCCCCAGCAGCAGCAGCACCGCGCTCAGGATGGGGAAGATGCTGGAGGCCCGGACCACCCCTGCGGGACCCCCCCACCTCGTTACGGACAGCGGGAAGAGCCCCGAGAGGCCCCCCCGCTAATTACAGGCAAGGGGAATAACACTGGGAGACACCCCCGTTAATTACTGACAGTGGGAATAACCCTGAGAGACCCCCCCGTTAATTACTGACAGTGGGAATAACACTGGGAGACCCCCCCCGTTAATTACAGACAGTGGGAATAAACCTGAGAGACCCCCCCGTTAATTACTGACAATGGGAATAACACTGGGAGACACCCCCGCTAATTACAGGCAAGGGGAATAACCCTGAGAGACCCCCCGTTAATTACTGACAGTGGGAATAAACCTGAGAGACCCCCCCGTTAATTACAGGCAAGGGGAATAACCCTGAGAGACCCCCCGTTAATTACTGACAGTGGGAATAACCCTGAGAGACCCCCCCCGTTAATTACAGGCAAGGGGAATAACCCTGAGAGACCCCCCGTTAATTACTGACAGTGGGAATAAACCTGAGAGACCCCCCCGTTAATTACTGACAGTGGGAATAACCCTGAGAGACCCCCCCCGTTAATTACTGACAGTGGGAATAACCCTGAGAGACCCCCCCGTTAATTACTGACAGTGGGAATAAACCTGAGAGACCCCCCCGTTAATTACAGATAATGGGAATAACCCTGAGAGACCCCCCCCGTTAATTACTGACAGTGGGAATAACCCTGAGAGACCCCCCCTGTTAATTACTGACAGTGGGAATAAACCTGAGAGACCCCCCCGTTAATTACTGACAGTGGGAATAACACTGGGAGACCCCCCCGTTAATTACTGACAGTGGGAATAACCCTGAGAGACCCCCCCGTTAATTACAGGCAATGGGAATAAACCTGAGAGACCCCCCGTTAATTACTGACAATGGGAATAATCCTGAGAGACCCCCCCGTTAATTACAGATAATGGGAATAATCCTGAGAGACCCCCCCGTTAATTACAGGCAATGGGAATAAACCTGAGAGACCCCCCGTTAATTACTGACAATGGGAATAATCCTGAGAGACCCCCCCGTTAATTACTGACAGCGGGAATAAACCTGAGAGACCCCCCCGTTAATTACTGACAGTGGGAATAACCCTGAGAGACCCCCCGTTAATGACAGCCAATGGGGCCCCAGAACACCCCTGTGGGACCCACCCCCTCGTTGGATCTGGCCAATGGGGACCCCGGGGCTGGTGGCCAATCAGAGTGTACAAAGGGCATGGGATCTGTTAGCCCAGGCCAATGGGAGCCCAGGGTCTGGCAACCAATCAGAGGGCAGGAAAGGCATAGGATCTCTTGGCCCCAACCAATGGGAGCTCATCAAGTAGACGGCCAATCAGAACACAGGAATGGCATGGGATCTGTCAGCCCCAGCCAATGGGAGCCCTTAAAGGCATCAGCCAATCAGAGGAGAGACCTTTGAGGGCGCGAACCAATGAGGAGAACGGAGGAACATGAGACCAGGGACCAATCAGAGCGCAGAGGCTCCCGCAGCTCTGGAACCAGCAGCCAATCGGGGACAGCCTGGGTTGCTATGGGCGGGGTTTCCGTGGCAGCCCCGTTGCTAGGGGCCGCGGTTGCCATGGCAACACCCGGGCGTGGCCGGGATGCTGCGGTTGCCGGGGCGACGCGTCACCATGGCAACGGCAGGAGCATCGCCGGGATGATGGCAGCCGGTTGTCAAGGCATCGCGGTGACGATGCTGGGGCGGTTGCCATGGCAACGCCACAGCGGTTGCCGGGGTGACGCCGGGATAACGCCGGGGACATCGCTGGGGTGATGCTGGGGTGGTTGCCATGGTGATGCGGCGGTTGCCAGGGAGACGGGGGTGATTACTGGGGTGATGCGGGCAGGTGCCAGGGTGATGCTGGGGTGGTTACCAGGGGGATGGGGTGGTTGCCATGGTGATGGGGCAGTTGGTGCAGTGATGGGGTGGTTGCCATGGAGATGCTGGGGCAGTTGCCAGGGGGACAGGGTGGTTGCCGGGGAGACGCAGGTGGTTGCCAGGGGGATGGGGCGGTTTCCAGGGGGATGCAGCTGGTTGCCATGGAGAAGGGGCAGTTGCCATGGAGAGGGGTGGTTGCCATGGAGATGCTGGGGCGGTTTCCATGGCGATGGGGCAGTTGCCAGGGGGATGGGGTGGTTGTCATGGAGATGATGGAGCAGTTGCCATGGAGAGGGGGCGGCTGCCATGGAGATGATGGAGCAGTTGCCTCAGTGATGGGGCAGTTGCCAGGGCGATGAGGGCGGTTGCCATGGAGATGCTGGGGCGGTTGCCACGGTGACGGGGCGGTTGCCATGGCGACTCACGCAGCAGGTACTCGGCGCTGTCGTGGTCGTACTCCATGTCCTCAGGGAAGTGGTTGATCTTCAGGCACAGCCCCCGCTTGAGGCCTGCGGGGACACGGGGACACCGTGGGGACACCGCGGGGACATCACAGGGACGGGGGCACCACGGGGATGGGGACATTGCGGGGATGGGGACACCACGGGGATGGGGACATTGCGGGGATGGGGGCATCACAAGGACGGGGACACCGTGAGGATGGGGACACTGCAGGGATGGGGACGTCACAGGGACAGGGACACCACGGGGATGGGGACATCACAGAGATGGGGACACCGTGGGGATGAGGACATCACAGGGACATTGCAGGGGTGGGGACACTGCGGGGATGGGGACATAACGGGGATGGGGACATCATGAGGATGGGGACACTGCAGGGATGGGGACATCACAGGGACAGGGACACCTTGGGGACACCGCAGGGACATCACAGGAATGGGGACACTGTGGAGATGGCGACATCATAGGGACATTGCAGGGACGGTGACACTGCAGGGATGGGGACATCGTGGGGATGGGGACATCACAGGGATGGGGACACTGTGGTGGGGATGGGGACGTCACAGGGATAGGGACACTGTGGTGGGGATGGGGACATCACAGGGATGGGGACACTGTGGGGATGGGGACATCATGGGGATGGGGACGTCACAGGGATGGGGACATCGTGGGGATGGGGACATCACAGGGATGAGGACACTGTGGGGATGGGGACACCACAGGGATGGGGACATCGCGAGGATGGGGACACTGTGCCAAATGGTGCCATAAATATCCGCAGTGATGCCATGAATGTCCCCAGTGACCCCACCAATGTCCCCAACGGTGCCATGAATGACCCAACGACGCCCCAAACGTCCCCAATGACGCCCCGAACGTCCCCATTGACCCCCCAAACATCCCCAAATGATGCCATTGATGTCCCCAATGACCCCGCCAATGTCCCCAGTGACCCCACCAATGTCCCCAATGGCGCCATGAATGACCCAACGACGCCCCAAATGTCCCCAATGACCCCCCAAACGTCCCCAAATGATGCCGTTGATGTCCCCAACGACCCCACCAATGTCCCCAATGACCCCCCAAATGTCCCCGACGGTGCCATCAATGACCCAACGACGCCCCAAATGTCCCCAATGAACCCTCAAACATCCCCAAATGATGCCGTTGATGTCCCCAATGACCCCACCAATGTCCCCATTGACCCCACCGATGTCCCCAGTGGCCCCACCAATGTCCCCAACGACCCCACCAATGTCCCCATTGACCCCCTAATGTCCCCGACAGTGCCATCAATGACCCAACGACGCCCCAAACGTCCCCAATGACGCCCCGAACGTCCCCATTGACCCCACAAACATCCCCAAATGACCCCACCAATGTCCCCAATGACCCCGCCAGTGTCCCCAGTGACCCCACCAATGTCCCCAATGGCGCCATGAATGACCCAACGACGCCCCAAACGTCCCCATTGACCCCCCAAACGTCCCCAAATGATGCCATTGATGTCCCCAACGACCCCACCAATGTCCTCAATGACCCCAAATGTCCCCAACGGTGCCATCAATGACCCAACGACGCCCCAAACGTCCCCAATGACACCCCGAACGTCCCCATTGACCCCCCAAACATCCCCAAATGACCCCACCAATGTCCCCAATGACCCCGCCAATGTCCCCAGTGACCCCACCAATGTCCCCAATGGCGCCATGAATGACCCAACGACGCCCCAAACGTCCCCAATGACCCCCCAAACATCCCCAAATGATGCCATTGATGTCCCCAATGACCCCGCCAATGTCCCCAATGACCCCATCAATGTCCCCAATGACGCCACCAATGTCCCCATTGACCCCACCAATGTCCCCAATGGTGCCATGAATGACCCAATGACGCCCCGAACGTCCCCATTGACCCCCAAACGTCCCCGACAGGGCACGAACGTCCCCGACGACCCCCCCCCCCCCCAAAACCGTCCGCAGGGACCCCATTAACGCCCCCCCCCGGCGCCCCCCGCACCTTCCAGGCAGCAGATCCTCCAGAGCCCCGAGTGCGTCAGCCCCCCCGGGTCGCGGCGGTCCCGCGCGGCGCCCCCCGCGTCGTCGCCCCCCCCGGAGGCGTTGCTGGTGTTGCAGAGGAAGGCGCGGGCGTAGAGCCAGTAGTCGGTGCCGATGGCGATGGTCATGAGGCCGAAGGCGGCGAAGGCCCCGACCGCCGTCAGCAGCAGCTGCGCCCCCCGCTCGCACCAAACCACCCCCTCCCCATTCCAGCGCTTCAGCGACTCCAGCCTGGAACGCAGCCCCCGGGGGGGGGCGCAGCTCACGGAGGGACCCAGGAGTTCGGGGAGGGACCCAGGCGTCCGGGACACTAGACCCCCCCTGGCTGCTCTAGGACCCAGGAGTTCGGGAGGGACCCAGGCGTCCGGGATGCTAGACCCCCCCTGGCTGCTCTAGGACCCAGGAGTTCAGAAGGGACCCAGGAGTTCGGGAGGGACCCAGGCGTCCGGGACACTAGACCCGCCCCCTGGCTGCTTTAGGACCCAGGAGTTCGGGAGGGACCCAGGCGTCCGAGTGGGGACCCAGGCAACCGGGACCCTAGACCCCCCCCCAACCACTCTAGGACCCAGGAATTCAGAAGGGACCCAGGCGTCCGGGACCCTAGACCCCCCTGGCTGCTCTAGGACCCAGGAATTCGGGATGGACCCAGGCGTCCGGGTGGGGACCCAGGCATCCGGGTGAGTCAGGAACCCCAAATTTGGCCCCTACACCTCTGTGGCTACTCGGGGACCCAGGCGTCCGGGCCCCCCTACACCCCCCCACCTCCCTGTGCTGTGGGCAAGGGACCCAGGCGTCCGGGGGCCAAAGGGACCCAGGCGTCCGGGGCTGCCCCCCCACCACGTGTCAGGGCCCCGGGGGGGGGGCGAGGTCCATGGGGGGGACACGTGGCCGTGACTGTGACCTTGACCTCGGCCTTGACCTCGCACGTCGGGCGCTGGCGGCTCCTCCGTGATGGCCCGAGAGCTGCGGAGACACGGTGGGGTGGGGTGGGGGGGGGGCCTCGCACGAGGGCTTTGCACAAGAGCCTTGCACGAGGGGCCTCGTGCACCGAGGTGTCCACCCCCGCGCCAGCTGGACGGGCCCTCGTGCACAGGGCTTGTGTGTGCTGGGGCTTGCACACGCGCGTGGGAACGTGCACGGGGAGGTGGGAGCGTGCACACGCGTGTGGGAGCGTGCACAAGTGGGAGGGAACGCGCAAAAGCGTGTGGGAGCGTGCACGGGGATTGGGGAGCGCGCACACGCGTGTGGGAGCGTGCACGGGGAGGTGGGAGCGTGCACACGCGTGTGGGAGCGTGCACAGGGACGCACATGGATGCAGAATCGTGCACATGCGTGCGGGATCGTGCACGTGGAGGCGGGAGCATGCACGAGCATGTCGGAGCATGCACAAGCATGTGGGAGTGTGCACACACATGCACAAGCATGTTGGAGCGCGCACAAGTGTGTGGGAGTGTGCACACACGTGTGCGAGCATGCACAAGCATGTTGAAGCATGCACAAGCGTGCGAGCATGCACAAGCATGTTGGAGCATGCACAAGCATGTGGGAGTGTGCACACACATGCACAAGCATGTTGGAGCATGCACAAGCGTGTGGGAGTGTGCACACACGTGTGCGAGCATGCACAAGCATGTTGGAGTATGCACAAGCGCGTGGGAATGTGCACACACGTGTGCGAGCATGCACAAGCATGTTGGAGCATGCACAAGCGCGTGGGAGTGTGCACACATGTGTGCGAGCATGCACAAGCATGTTGGAGCGTGCACAAGAATGTGGGAATGTTCACACACATGCATGAGCATGCACAAGCATGTTGGAGCATGCACACACGTATGCGAGCATGCACAAGCATGTTGGAGCGTGCACAAGCGTGTGGGAGTGTGCACACACGTGTGCGAGCATGCGCAAGCATGTTGGAGCGTGCACAAGCATGTGGGAGTGTTCACACACATGCATGAGCATGCACAAGCATGTTGGAGCATGCACACACGTGTGCGAGCATGCGCAAGCATGTTGGAGCGTGCACACACGTGTAGGAGCGTGCACACACGTGTGCGAGCATGTGCAAGCATGTTGGAGCGTGCAAAAGCATGTGGGAGTGTGCACACATGTGTGCGAGCATGCGCAAGCATGTTGGAGCGTGCACACACGTGTAGGAGCGTGCACACACATGTGTGAGCATGTGCAAGCATGTTGGAGCGTGCACACACGTGTGGGAGCGTGCACATGGGCGTCGGTGTGTGCACACACATGTGGGAGCGTGCACGGGGACACGGCAGCGGGCACACGCGTGTGCGGGCTCCGGGCTTTGCACGCGTGTGTGCGCAATCAGGCCTTCGCACACGCGTGTGCGCGGGGCCCCCCCGGACGCCTGGGTCCTCCGCCCCTCCCCCCAACCAACCCCCACCCCCGCCGACCCCCCCAAAGCTCCGGACTCCCCCCCCCCCCCCCCAAACCCCCCAATATCCCCCAGGGCCCCCCAAAAATCCCTCCCCCCCCCCCTCCAAGACCCCCCCGGATTCAAACAACCCCCAGGGCCCCCCCCTCCCAAAACCCCCCGATTTCCCCGGACCCCCCAAAATCCTCCCCCCCCCCGATCTCTCCAGGGCCCCCCAAAAGCCTCAAGGTCCCCCCCCGGGACCCCAATATCCCCCAGGGTGCCCCCCCAAAAATCCTTTAGAGCCCCCCCCAACACCCCCCGGACCCCCCCAAATCCTCACCCACCCCCAATATCCCCCCCAAAACCTCCACCCCCCCCCCAAAGACCCCCCAAAATCCTTCAGCCCCCCCCCCCCAAAGATCCTCAGGGTCCCCCCAAAACCCCCTCGGACCCCCCCCCCGAATTAAAGCGCCCCCCCCGCCCCGTTTTCCCCGTTACCTTCTCAGACGCTGGTTTGGGGGGGCCGAGGGGGGGCGATGCCGGTTTTGGGGTGCGGGGGGGTCCTGGATGGGGGGGGGGGGTCCCGGTGCCCCGGGTGGGGGGGGGTCCCGGGGCTATTTTGGGGGTTCCCGGGGGGGGCGGGTTTTGGGGGGGGGTCGCGGTGCCTGGGGGGGGGGGTGTCGGTGTCCGGGGGGGCGGGTTTGGGGGGTCCCGCTGCCCGGGGGGGGGGTCCCGGTGCTGGTGCCGGTTCCGGTTGCGGCAGCGACGGGTGCGCGGGCGGGGGGGGGAGGGGGGGCCGGGGGGGGGGGGCGGGGAAAAAAGAAAAGGGGGGGGGGGAAGGGGGCGGAGCCTGGAAGCTTCGCGGGTGACGTCAGCGGGGGGCGGAGCTAAGGGGGGTTGCCATGGAGACGGGGATGCGGGGGGGGCGTGTCCTGGCAACGGGGAGGCCACGCCCCCCTCCCGGGGGGGGCGGGGCTTGGGGGCGTCTGGGATCCACCCCCCCCAATTGACCCCCCAGCTCCTAATTGGCCCCCCAGCCCTCAATTGGCCCCCCAGTCCCTAATTAGCCCCCCAGCCCCTAATTGGCCCCCCAGCCTCTAATTAGCCCCCAGTCCCTAATTGGCCCCCCAGCCTCTAATTGCCCCATCGCCCCCATTACCCCCAATTGCCCCCATCCCCTAATTGACCCCCCAACCCCTAATTACTCCCCAGCCTCTAATTGCACCATTGCCCCCATTACCCCCCAATTGCCCCCAGGCCCTAATTGCCCCCCCAGCCCCTAATTGACCCCCCAGTCCCTAATTGGCCCCCCAGCCCCTAATTACTCCCCAGCCTCTAATTGCACCATTGCCCCCATTACCCCCCAATTGCCCCCAGCCCCTAATTAGCCCCCCAGCCCCTAATTGGCCCCCCAGCCCCTAATTGACCCCCCAGTCCCTAATTGGCCCCCCAGCCCCTAATTGGCCCCCCAGCCCCTAATTAGCCCCCCAGCCCCTAATTGACCCCCCAGCCCCTAATTGACCCCCCAGTCCCTAATTGGCCCCCCAGCCCCTAATTGGCCCCCCAGTCCCTAATTGGCCCCCCAGCCTCTAATTGCCCCATCGCCCCCATTACCCCCAATTGCCCCCAGCCCCTAATTGACCCCCCCAGCCCCTAATTGGCCCCCCAGCCCCTAATTGCCCCATCGCCCCCATTACCCCCAATTGCCCCCAGCCCCTAATTGACCCCCCCAGCCCCTAATTGGCCCCCCAGCCCCTAATTGCCCCATCGCCCCCATTACCTCCAATTGTCCCCAGCCCCTAATTAGCCCCCCAGCCCCTAATTGGCCCCCCAGCCCCTAATTGCCCCATCGCCCCCATTACCTCCAATTGTCCCCAGCCCCTAATTGACCCCCCAGTCCCTAATTGGCCCCCCAGCCCCTAATTGGCCCCCCAGTCCCTAATTGGCCCCCCAGCCTCTAATTGCCCCAACGGCCCCATTACCCCCAATTGCCCCCAGCCCCTAATTGACCCCCCCAGCCCCTAATTGGCCCCCCAGCCCCTAATTGCCCCATCGCCCCCATTACCTCCAATTGTCCCCAGCCCCTAATTAGCCCCCCAGCCCCTAATTGGCCCCCCAGCCCCTAATTGGCCCCACAGCCCCTAATTGGCCCCACAGCCCCTAATTGGCCCCCCAGCCCCTAATTGACCCCCCAGCCCCTAATTACTCCCCAGCTCCTAATTACCCCATTGCCCCTAATTGCCCCCTTCACCCCCCCATTGCCCTCCCACCCTAAGTGTCCCCCCAGCCCCAATTGACCCCCAACCCCTAATTCCGCCCCCCCCCCCCGTGCACTATCGGATATTTTGGGGGTCCCAGGGGTATTTTTGGGGGGAGGGGGGTGTCACACGGGGGGGGTGTAATTTAAATCCTTTATTGAGGTCGCGTCGCTCCCTATTTACATATCGTACAGCGGGGGGGGGCGGGGAGAGCGGGGGGCCCCCCCGACCCCCCCTCAGCCCCATGTCCCCCCCCAGGGGTCCCCCCCCGCTGCCCCCACTTTGGGGTTTTCAACCCACCCCCCCCACCCCCCCACCCCTTATTTTAATTGGGGGGGGGGGGGGGAAGCTACATATTGAAGCCGTTTATTGCCACAGAAATTGGGGGGGGGGGTGTCCTCCCCATCCCCCCCCCCCCCCACCCCACCCCCCACGACAGGGGAACCCAGGCGTCCGGGCTCCCCCTTCCCCCCCCACCCCAAAGCTCCCTCCCCCACCCCCAAAAAGGACCCAGGCGTCCGGGGCCCCCCCATTGCTCTAGGACCCCCCCCACCAAAAAAGACCCAGGCGTCCGGGGTCCCCCCTTGCCCCCCCCAATTTGTGCTAACGGGGCCGACCCCACCATGGACCAGCCAGGCGGGGGGCAAGGGGCAGAGGTCAAAGGTCAGGGGAAGACCCTTAAATTTGGGGGGGGGGGGGGGGGGGCAAAGCATCGCTAAAGCCGAAGGGGCTTGAAAGCAGCAGAGGCCCCTGGGGGGGCTGGGGCTGGTCTGTCCCCGCCCCCATCACGCTCAGGGTCCTGTCCTGAGACCCAGGGGTCAATGGGGACGCAATCAAGATGGCGGCGCAATCAAGATGGCGGCCGAGCCGCGTCCTGCCCGGCGTTGGGCCTTGTCCAAGATGGCCGCCGAACCACGTTGGTCGTGGGTGGCGGGAGAAGATGGCCGCCAAGGTCCCTCCTGTCCCTCATTGGCCATGGTGGTGGCGGGAGAAGATGGCCGCCGAGGCTCCTCCTGGCCCTCATTGGCCAGAGTGAACAGAAGATGGCCGCCGAGGCTCCTCCTCTCCATCATTGGCCACGGGGGCAAGACAAAATGGCCGCCGAGGTTCTTCCTGGTCATCATTGGCCACGGTGACAGGAGAAGATGGCCGACAAGCCATGCCGGCCACCGTGGCCAGCGAAGACGGCCGACGACGTCCCTCCTCTCCACCATTGGCCATGGTGACAGGACAAGATGGCCGCCAAGGTTCCTCCTGTCCCTCATTGGCCATGGTGACAGAAAATGGCCGCCAAGGTTCTTCCCGTCCACCATTGGCCGAGGCGGCAAGAGAAAATGGCCGCCATGGCTCGTCTTGACCACCATTGGCCACGGCAACAGGAGAAGATGGCCGCCAAGGTTCCTCCTGTCCCTCATTGGCCGGGGCGACAGAAGATGGCCGCCGAGGCTCTTCCTGACCATCAATGGCCGTGGTGGCAAGAGAAAATGGCCGCCGACGTCCCTCCCGACCCCCATTGGCCACGGTGACAGGAGAAGATGGCCGCCAAGCCACGCTGGCCACCGTCACCGGCCAAGATGGCCGCCCAGATGCCCCCTGACCATTGTTGGCCGTGGTGACAGGCCAAGATGGCCGCCGAGGTCCCCTCTGCCCCACTGGCCACCATCACTGGCCAAGATGGCCGCCAAGGTCCATCTGCCCCCATTGGCCATGGTGACGGGCCAAGATGGCCGCCAAGGTCCCTCTGACCCCATTGGCCACGGTGACGGGCCAACATGGCCGCCAAGGTCCCTCTGACCCCATTGGCCATGGTGACGGGCCAACATGGCCGCCAAGGTCCCTCTGCCCCATTGGCCACCATCACTGGCCAAGATGGCCACCAAGGTCCATCTGCCCCCATTGGCCATGGTGACGGGCCAACATGGCCGCCAAGGTCCCTCTGACCCCATTGGCCATGGTGACGGGCCAACATGGCCACCAAGGTCCCTCTGACCCCATTGGCCACCATCACCGGCCAACATGGCCGCCCAGATGCCCCCTGATCATTGTTGGCCATGGTGACAGGCCAAGATGGCCGCCGAGGTCCCCTCTGCCCCATTGGCCACCATCACTGGCCAAGATGGCCGCCAAGGTCCATCTGCCCCCATTGGCCATGGTGACGGGCCAAGATGGCCGCCAAGGTCCCTCTGTCCCCATTGGCCACCATCACTGGCCAACATGGCCGCCAAGGTCCCTCTGCCCCCATTGGCCACCATCACCGGCCAAGATGGCTACCAAGGTCCCCTCTGCCCCATTGGCCACCATCACTGGCCAAGATGGCCGCCAAGGTCCATCTGCCCCCATTGGCCATGGTGACGGGCCAACATGGCCACCAAGGTCCCTCTGACCCCATTGGCCACCATCACCAGCCAACATGGCCGCCCAGATGCCCCCTGATCATTGTTGGCCATGGTGACAGGCCAAGATGGCCACCGAGGTCCCTCTGCCCCATTGGCCACCATCACCGGCCAAGATGGCCGCCAAGGTCCCTCTGTCCCCATTGGCCACCATCACTGGCCAAGATGGCCGCCAAGGTCCCTCTGCCCCCATTGGCCACCATCACCGGCCAACATGGCCACCAAGGTCCCCTCTGCCCCATTGGCCACCATCACTGGCCAACATGGCCGCCGAGGTCCCTCTGACCCCATTGGCCACCATCACTGGCCAAGATGGCCGCCAAGGTCCCTCTGACCCCATTGGCCACCATCACTGGCCAAGATGGCTACCAAGGTCCCTCTGCCCCATTGGCCACCATCACTGGCCAAGATGGCCGCCAAGGTCCCTCTGACCCCATTGGCCACCATCACTGGCCAAGATGGCTACCAAGGTCCCTCTGCCCCATTGGCCACCATCACTGGCCAAGATGGCCACCAAGGTCCCTCTGACCCCATTGGCCACCATCACCGGCCAAGATGGCCGCCGGTGGCCTGGTCCCCAGAAGGGACCTGGTGGCCCTGGTGGCCCCAACCCCTGATGTCCCCACCCCTGGTGGCCCCGTTGTCCCATCCGTGGTGGCCCCAGGTGGCCCCGACCCCCCAGATCCCCCCATGCCCCCATGTCCCCCCGATGTCCCCATATCCCCCCATGTCCCCCCGATGTCCCCATGTCCCCCATGTCCCTCCCATGTCCCCCAATGTCCCCATGTCCCCCCGATGTCCCCATGTCCCCCCCATGGCCCCCAATATCCCAATGTCCCCATGTCCCCCCCATGTCCCCATGTCCCCCAATGTCCCCATAGCCCCCCATGTCCCCCATGTCCCCATGTCCCCTCAATGTCCCCCCAATGTCCCCATGTCTCTCATGTCCCCCAATGTTCCCATGTCCCCCCCATGTCCCTATGTCCCCCCAATGTCCCCATGTCCCCTATGCCCCCCATGTCCCCATGTCCCCTATGCCCCCCAATGTCCCCCCAATGTCCCCGGTGTCCCCATGTCCCCCCAAGTCCCCCCCATGTCCTCATGTCCCCCCACAATATCCCCCTATCTCCATCACCCCAATGTCCCCATGATGTCCCCGTGTCCCCTATGCCCCCAATGTCCCCCCCATGTCCCCATGTCCCCCAATGTCCCCATATCCCCTCAATGTCCCCCCCATGTCCCCATGACCCACATGTCCCCCATGTCCCCATGTCCCCCAATGTCCCCATATCCCCCCATGTCCCCCCAATGTCCCCCATGTCCCCATGTCCCCTCAATGTCCCCCCAATGTCCCCATGTCTCTCATGTCCCCCAATGTCCCCATGTCCCCCCCATGTCCCCATGTCCCACATGTCCCCCATGTCCCCATGTCCCCATCAGGGTGACATTGACAGGTGCCCCCCCCCGGGTACTGGATGCTGGGGGGGGTAACTCTGCATCACCCTGATTGACAGCTCGGGGTCCCCAATGTCCCCATCACCCCCATGTCCCCATGACCCCCATGACCCCCATGTCCCCGCCATGTCCCCATGTCCCCCATGTCCCCCATGTCCCCATGTCCCCATCAGGGTGACATTGACAGGTGCCCCCCCCCGGGTACTGGATGCTGGGGGGGGTAACTCTGCATCACCCTGATTGACAGCTCGGGGTCCCCAATGTCCCCGTCACCCCCATGTCCCCATGACCCCCATGACCCCCATGTCCCCCCCATGTCCCCATGTCCCCCATGTCCCCCATGTCCCCATGTCCCCATCAGGGTGACATTGACAGGTGTCCCCCCCCGGGTACTGGATGCTGGGGGGGGGTAACTCTGCATCACCCTGATTGACAGCTCGGGGTCCCCAATGTCCCCATCACCCCCATGTCCCCATGACCCCCATGACCCCCATGTCCCCCCCATGTCCCCCATGTCCCCCATGTCCCCATCAGGGTGACATTGACAGGTGCCCCCCCCCGGGTACTGGATGCCGGGGGGGGGTAACTCTGCATCACCCTGATTGACAGCTCGGGGTCCCCAATGTCCCCATCACCCCCATGTCCCCATGACCCCCATGACCCCCATGTCCCCCCCGTGTCCCCTAGCAGGGTGACGTCGACAGGTGCCCCCCCCGCGGGTACTGGATGGCGGGGGGGTAACTCTGCGTCATCCTGATTGACAGCTCGGACGAGGCGTCGGACGCGCTGCGGGGCCGGGGCCAAGCGCGCGGCTGCAGGAATTGCCCCGACAGCCCCGAGCAGGCGCTGAGCCGGGGCCGGAGCAGCCCCGGGGGGGCCCGGTACAGCTCCTCCTCCGCGTACCGCTTGGTGAACAGGTACACCGACATCACCCCGGCGCCCTGGGGACAGGGGGGACACGGGGCGGTCACGCGGCACCGCCACGGCGGGGACATCTGCGTGCAACAGCGTGCAACAGCGTGCAACAGTTTGCAAGGGTTTGCAACGGTGTGCAAGGGTTTGCAAGGGTATGCAATGGTTTGCAAGGGTTAGCAATGGTGTGCAATGGTGTGCAAGAGTTTGCAAGAGTTTGCAAGGGCTTGCAATGGTGTGCAAGGGTTTGCAAGGGTGTGCAAGGACTTGCAACGGATTGCGATGATGTGCAATGGTTTGCGATGATGTGCAATGGTTTGCAGTGGTGTGCAATGGTTTGCAAGGGTTGGCCATGGTTTGCAAGGGTTTGCAACAGTTTGCAGTGGTGTGCAATGGTTTGCAAGGGTTTGCAATGGTGTGCAATGCTGTGCAAGAGTTTGCAAGGGCTTGCAATGGTGTGCAAGGGTTTGCAAGGGTGTGCAAGGGTTTGCAAGGACTTGCAACGGATTGTGATGATGTGCAATGGTTTGCAGTGGTGTGCAATAGTTTGCAATGGTTGGCCATGGTTTGCAAGTGTTTGCAATGGTTTGCAAGGGTGTGCAAGGGTTTGCAATGGTTGGCCATGGTTTGCAATGGTTACAGTTTGCAGTGGTGTGCAATGGTTTGCAAGGGTTTGCAATGGTGTGCAAGGGTTGGCCATGGTTTGCAAGGGTTTGCGCCCGAGCAGGCGCTGAGCCGGGGCCGGAGCAGCCCCGGGGGGGCCCGGTACAGCTCCTCCTCCGCGTACCGCTTGGTGAACAGGTACACCGACATCACCCCGGCGCCCTGGGGACAGGGGGGACACGGGGCGGTCACCCGGCACCGCCACGGCGGGGACATCTGCGTGCAACAGTTTGCAAGGGTTTGCAACGGTGTGCAAGGGTTTGCAAGGGTTAGCAATGGTGTGCAATGGTGTGCAAGAGTTTGCAAGGGCTTGCAATGGTGTGCAAGGGTTTGCAAGGACTTGCAACGGATTGCGATGATGTGCAATGGTTTGCGATGAGGTGCAATGGTTTGCAGTGGTGTGCAATGGTTTGCAATGGTTGGCCATGGTTTGCAAGGGTTTGCCAGAGTTTGCAGTGGTGTGCAATGGTTTGCAAGGGTTTGCAATGGTGTGCAATGCTGTGCAAGAGTTTGCAAGGGCTTGCAATGGTGTGCAAGGGTTTGCAAGGGTGTGCAAGGGTTTGCAAGGACTTGCAACGGATTGTGATGATGTGCAATGGTTTGCAGTGGTGTGCAATAGTTTGCAATGGTTGGCCATGGTTTGCAAGTGTTTGCAATGGTTTGCAAGGGTGTGCAAGGGTTTGCAATGGTTGGCCATGGTTTGCAATGGTTACAGTTTGCAGTGGTGTGCAATGGTTTGCAAGGGTTTGCAATGGTGTGCAAGGGTTGGCCATGGTTTGCAAGGGTTTGCGCCCGAGCAGGCGCTGAGCCGGGGCCGGAGCAGCCCCGGGGGGGCCCGGTACAGCTCCTCCTCCGCGTACCGCTTGGTGAACAGGTACACCGACATCACCCCGGTGCCCTGGGGACAGGGGGGACACGGGGCGGTCACGCGGCACCGCCACGGCGGGGACATCTGCGTGCAACAGCGTGCAACAGCGTGCAACAGTTTGCAAGGGTTTGCAACGGTGTGCAAGGGTTTGCAAGGGTATGCAATGGTTTGCAAGGGTTAGCAATGGTGTGCAAGGGTTTGCAAGAGTTTGCAAGGGCTTGCAATGGTGTGCAAGGGTTTGCAAGGGTGTGCAAGGGTTTGCGAGGACTTGCAACGGATTGCGATGATGTGCAATGGTTTCGGATGATGTGCAATGGTTTGCAATGGTATGCAGTGGTGTGCAATGGTTTGCAAGGGTTTGCAGTGGTTGGCCATGGTTTGCAAGGGTTTGCAACAGTTTGCAAGGGTTGGCCATGGTTTGCAAGGGTTTGCAATGGTTGGCCATGGTTTGCAAGGGTTTGCAAGGGTTTGCAAGGGTATGCAATGGTTTGCAAGGGTTAGCAATGGTGTGCAATGGTGCGCAAGAGTTTGCAAGGGCTTGCAATGGTGTGCAAGGGTATGCAACGGTTTGCAAGGGTATGCAACGGTTTGCGATGATGTGCAATGGTTTGCAAGGGTTTGCAATGGTTGGCCATGGTTTGCAATGGTTTGCAGTGGTGTGCAATGGTTTGCAAGGGTTTGCAATGGTTGGCCATGGTTTGCAAGGGTTTGCCAGAGTTTGCAAGGGCTTGCAATGGTGTGCAAGGGCTTGCAATGGTGTGCAAGGGTTTGCAAGGGTGTGCAAGGGTTTGCAAGGACTTGCAACGGATTGTGATGATGTGCAATGGTTTGCGATGATGTGCAATGGTTTGCAGTGGTGTGCAATGGTTTGCAAGGGTTGGCCATGGTTTGCAAGGGTTTGCAACAGTTTGCAGTGGTGTGCAATGGTTTGCAAGGGTTTGCAATGGTTGGCCATGGTTTGCAAGGGTTTGCAACAGTTTGCAGTATTGTGCAATGGTTTGCAAGGGTTTGCAATGGTGTGCAAGGGTTGGCCATGGTTTGCAAGGGTTTGCGCCCGAGCAGGCGCTGAGCCGGGGCCGGAGCAGCCCCGGGGGGGCCCGGTACAGCTCCTCCTCCGCGTACCGCTTGGTGAACAGGTACACCGACATCACCCCGGCGCCCTGGGGACAGGGGGGACACGGGGCGGTCACGCGGCACCGCCACGGCGGGGACATCTGCATGCAACAGCGTGCAACGGTTTGCAGGGGTTTGCAAGGGTTTGCAACGGTGTGCAAGGGTTTGCAAGGGTATGCAATGGTTTGCAAGGGCTTGCAATGGTGTGCAAGGGTTTGCAAGGGTGTGCAATGGTGTGCTAGGGTGTGCAATGGTTTGCAAGGGCTTGCAATAGTTTGCAATGGTGTGCAATGGCTTGCAAGGGTGTGCAATGGTGTGCAAGGTTTTGCAAGGGTTTGCAGTGGTGTGCAATGGTGTGCAAGGGTTTGCAATGGTTTGCAAGGGCTTGCAACGGTTTGGAGTGGTGTGCAAGGGCTTGCAATCGTTTGGAGTGGTGTGCAAGGGCTTGGAATAGTTTGCAAGGGTTTGCAGTGTTGTGCAATGGTTTGCAAGGGTTTGCAATGGTGTGCAAGAGTTAGCAATGGTTTGCAAGGGCTTGCAATGGTTTGTAAGGGTTTGCAGTGTTGTGCAATGGTTTGCAAGTGTTTGCAATGGTGTGCAAGAGTTAGCAATGGTTTGCAAGGGTTTGCAATGGTGTGCAAGGGTTTGCAATGGTTTGCAAGGGATTGCAATGGTTTGGAGTGGTGTGCAAGGGCTTGCAATGGTTTGCAATGGTGTGCAAGAGTTAGCAATGGTTTGCAAGGGCTTGCAATGGTGTGCAAGAGTTAGCAATGGTTTGCAAGGGCTTGCAATGGTTTGTAAGGGTTTGCAGTGTTGTGCAACGGATTGCAAGGGTTTGCAGCGGTGTGCAAGAGTTAGCAATGGTTTGCAAGGGTTTGCAATGGTGTGCAAGGGTTTGCAATGGTGTGCAAGGGCTTGCAATGGTTTGGAGTGGTGTGCAAGGGCTTGCAAGGATTTGCAGTGGTGTGCAATGGTGTGCAAGGGCTTGCAATGGTTTGCAAGGGTTTGCAGTGTTGTGCAACGGTTTGCAAGGGTTTGCAATGATGTGCAAGAGTTAGCAATGGTTAGCAAGGGCTTGCAATGGTTTGTAAGGGTTTGCAGTGTTGTGCAATGGTTTGCAAGGGTTTGCAATGGTGTGCAAGGGTTTGCAATGGTTTGCAAGGGTTTGCAAGGATTTGCAGTGGTGTGCAATGGTGTGCAAGGGCTTGCAACGGTTTGCAAGGGTTTGCAGTGTTGTGCAACGGATTGCAAGGGTTTGCAACGGTGTGCAGGCGTCACCTCTTTGAGCAGGAAGGAGGAGGCGGCAAACGCGAAGCTCCAGCCGTAGCGATACTGGAAATACTGGTCGGAGCCGCTGGGCCGGTTCATCACCTCATCGTTGATGCTGGAGATGTAGAGAACCAGCCCCACCACCAGCGAGAGCCCTGGGGGGACCCCAAAAATAACCCCCGCTCAGGGGGGGTCCCCAACACCCCCCCCCCGGGCTCAGTTCTGGGGGGTTTTTTGGGGTCCCTGGGGCAGATCTGGGGGTTCTGGGGTCAGTTCTGGGGGCTCTGGGGCATTTTTGGGGGGTCCCGAGTGGAGTTTTGGGGGGTTCCCTGGGGTGGAGGATTTGGGGGGGCTCAGGGGGGTTCTGGGGGGTCTATAGGGGGTTTTGGGGGGTCTCTCACCGGAGAGGATGAAGAAGATGCTGCAGATTAAGGGCAGCAGCGTGTGCTGGGAATGGGGGTCTGGGGGGTTTTGGGGGCAGTTTTGGGGGGTCCCAGGGGGTCATTGATTTTGGGGGGTCCCAGGGGGGTATTTGGGGGGTTTTGGGGGGTCTCTCATGGGAGAGGATGAAGAAGATGCTGCAGATTAAGGGCAGCAGCATGTGCTGGGAATGGGGGTCTGGGGGCAGTTTTGGGGTCCCAGGGGGTTGTTATGGGGGTACCCGGTTTGGGGGGTCCCAGGGGGGGATTTGGGGGGTTTTGGGGGGTCTCTCATGGGAGAGGATCAAGAAAATGCTGCAGCTTAAAGGCAGCAGCGTGTGCTGGGAATGGGGGTCTGGGGGGGTTTGGGGGCAGTTTTGGGGGGTCCCAGGGGGTCATTGATTTTGGGGGGTCCCGGGGGGGGTCCTGGGGGGTCTATAGGGGTTTTTGGGGGGTCTCTCACCGGAGAGGATGAAGAAGATGCTGCAGATTAAAGGCAGCAGGGTGTGCTGGGAATGGGGGTCTGGGGGCAGTTTTGGGGTCCCAGGGGGTTGTTATGGGGGTACCCGGTTTGGGGGGTCCCAGGGGGGGATTTGGGGGGTTTTGGGGGTCTCTCATGGGAGAGGATGAAGAAGATGCTGCAGATTAAGGGGAGCAGCGTGTGCTGGGGAATGGGGGTCTGGGGGCAGTTTTGGGGGTCCCAGGGGGGCGTTATGGGGGTGCCCGATTGAGGGGGGTACTTGGGGGGTCTCGGGGGGTCTCTCACCGGACAGGATGAAGAAGATGCCGGACACGAAGGCCAGCAGCGTGCGCTGGGGCCGGATGTGCCCCACGTTGCTGATGACGAAGGCCGTGAAGACGAGGAACAGGCTGACCATGGGGAACGGGGTGGCCGTCCGCACCGTCTCTGCACGGAGGGGACCCTATGGAGCCCTATAGACCCCTATGGACCCCTATAGACCCCTATGGGACCCTATAGAACCCTATAGGAACAGGCTGACCATGGGGAACGGGGTGGCCGTCCGCACCGTCTCTGCACGGAGGGGACCCTATGGAGCCCTATAGACCCCTATGGGACCCTATAGAACCCTATGGGACCCTGTGGGACCCTATAGACCCCTATGGGACCCTATAGAACCCTATAGGAACAGGCTGACCATGGGGAACGGGGTGGCCGTCCGCACCGTCTCTGCACGGAGGGGACCCTATGGAGCCCTATAGACCCCTATGGACCCCTATGGGACCCTATAGACCCCTATGGAACCCTATGGGACCCTGTGGGACCCTATAGACGCCTATAGACCCCTATGGAACCTATGGAACCCTATGGGACCCTATAGAACCCTATGGGACCCTATGGGACCCTATAGACCCCTATGGGACCCTATAGAACCCTATAGGAACAGGCTGACCATGGGGAACGGGGTGGCCGTCCGCACCGTCTCTGCACGGAGGGGACCCTATGGAGCCCTATAGACCCCTATGGACCCCTATGGGACCCTATAGACCCCTATGGAACCCTATGGGACCCTGTGGGACCCTATAGACCCCTATGGAACCCTATGGAACCCTATGGGACCCTATAGAACCCTATGGGACCCTGTGGGACCCTATAGAACCCTATGGGACCCTGTGGGACCCTATAGACCCCTATGGAACCCTATGGAACCCTATAGACCCCTATGGAACCCTATGGGACCCTATAGACCCCTATAGGAACAGGCTGACCATGGGGAATGGGGTGGCCGTCCGCACCGTCTCTGCACGGAGGGGACCCTATGGAGCCCTATAGACCCCTATGGACCCCTATGGGACCCTATAGACCCCTATGGAACCCTATGGGACCCTGTGGGACCCTATAGACGCCTATAGACCCCTATGGAACCTATGGAACCCTATGGGACCCTATAGAACCCTATGGGACCCTATGGGACCCTATAGACCCCTATGGGACCCTATAGAACCCTATAGGAACAGGCTGACCATGGGGAACGGGGTGGCCGTCCGCACCGTCTCTGCACGGAGGGGACCCTATGGAGCCCTATAGACCCCTATGGACCCCTATGGGACCCTATAGACCCCTATGGAACCCTATGGGACCCTGTGGGACCCTAGAGACCCCTATGGAACCCTATGGAACCCTATGGGACCCTATAGAACCCTATGGGACCCTGTGGGACCCTATAGACCCCTATGGGACCCTATAGAACCCTATAGGAACAGGCTGACCATGGGGAACGGGGTGGCCGTCCGCACCGTCTCTGCACGGAGGGGACCCTATGGAGCCCTATAGACCCCTATGGACCCCTATGGGACCCTATAGACCCCTATGGAACCCTATGGGACCCTGTGGGACCCTATAGACCCCTATGGAACCCTATGGAACCCTATAGACCCCTATGGAACAGGCTGACCATGGGGAACGGGGTGGCCGTCCGCACCGTCTCTGCACGGAGGGGACCCTATGGAGCCCTATAGACCCCTATGGACTCCTATAGACCCCTATGGAACCCTATGGGACCCTATAGACCCCTATGGAATCCTATAGACCCCTATAGGAACGGGCTGACCATGGGGAACGGGTTGGCCATCCACACCGTCTCTGCATGGAGGGGACCCTATGGAGCCCTATAGACCCCTATGGGACCCTATAGAACCCTATGGGACCCTGTGGGACCCTATAGACCCCTATGGAACCCTATAGACCCCTATGGAACCCTATGGGACCCTATAGACCCCTATGGAACCCTATAGAACCCTATGGAACCCTATGGGACCCTCTAGACCCCTATGGAACCCTATAGAACCCTATGGGACCCTGTGGGACCCTATAGACCCCTATGGAACCCTATGGAACCCTATAGGAACAGGCTGCCCATGGGGAACGGGGTGGCCATCCACACTATGTTTGGGAGGGACAGTATGGACGCAGCCCCTGTGGGACCCTATGGAACACTATAGAACCCGTCTGCACCATCTCACCCCTCACACAGAAGCCCTGGAGCCCCCATAGCTCCTATAGAACCCCTATGGCCCCCATAGCCCCCCATAGAACCCCTGTAGCCCCCCCATAGCCCCTGTGTCCCCTATGGCCTCCATAGGTGACGCACTGAGGATGTTCTCGGTGTTCTCGGTCACCAGGTTGATCTCGGGCTCCAGGAAATATTCGGAGGCGACGCAGCGGCCCTTCTCACGGCCTGGAAATGTATAGAATCTATAGATAGAACCCCATAGAGACCCTTCTCATGGCCTGAAAAATGTATAGAAACCCAATCGAACCCTATAGTGACCTTTCTCACGGCCTGGAAATGTATGGAAACATTGGGTACCACGGATGGGGTTTGGGATACAGGGATGGGATTTGGGTACCGGGGATGGGGTTTTACGGTACAGGGGTGGGGATTTGGGATACAGGGCTGGGGTTTGGGATACAGGGATGAGGTTTGGGATACAGGGATGGGGTTTGGGATACAGGGATGGGATTTGGGATACAGGGATGGGTTTGGGTACCAGGGATGGGGTTTGGGATACAGGGATGGAGATTTGGGTACCAGGGCTGGGGTTTGGGATACAGGGATGGGGTTTGGGATGCAGGGATGGAGATTTGGGTACCACGGCTGGGGTTTGGGATACAGGGATGGGGTTTGGGATACAGGGATGGGTTTGGGTACCAGGGATGGGGTTTGGGATACAGGGATGGGTTTGGGTACCAGGGATGGGGTTTGGGATACAGGGATGGAGATTTGGGTACCAGGGATGGGGTTTTACGGTACAGTAGTGGGGATTTGGGATACAGGGATGGGGTTTGGGATACAGGGATGGGATTTGGGTACTAGGGATGGGGTTTGGGATACAGGGATGAGGTTTTACGGTACAGTGGTGGGGATTTGGGATACAGGGATGGGATTTGGGATACAGGGATGGGGTTTTGAGGTCCATGGCTGGTTTTTGGGGTACGGGGCTGTGTTTTTGGGTACATACCCATGAAGAAGCAGACGCGCCAGAGCCCGGCGTGCAGCGCCATGCGACAGATTTGGGATATAAGGCTGGGGTTTGGGATACAGGGGTGAGGTTTGGGTACCAGGGATGGGATTTGGGATACAGGGACGGGGATTTGGGTACCAGGGGTGGGTTTGGGTACCAGGGATGGGGTTTGGGATACAGGGATGGGGTTTGGATACCAGGGATGGAGTTTTACGGTACACGGATGGGTTTTGGGATACAGGGATGGGGTTTGGGTACCAAGGATGGGGTTTGGGTTACAGGGATGAGGTTTTACGGTACAATGGTGGGGATTTGGGATACAGGGATTGGATTTGGGATACAGGGATGGGGTTTGGGTACCAAGGATGGGGTTTGGGTTACAGGGATGAGGTTTTACGGTACAGTGGTGGGGATTTGGGATACAGGGATGGGATTTGGGATACAGGGATGGGATTTGGCATACAGGCACGGGGATTTGGCATACAGGGACGGGGATTTGGGATACAGGGACAGGGTTTTGGGGCACACGGCTGGTTTTTGGGGTACGGGGCTGTGTTTTGGGGTACATACCCGCGAAGAAGCAGACGCGCCAGAGCCCGGCGTGCAGCGCCATGCGCACCTGGGTGCTCTGGTTCTGCGGCAGCACCACGCCCTCCTCCATGTAGAGCCAATAGTCGGTGCTGACGGCGATGCCGACCAGGAGCAGCCCGCACGCCCCGAACACGCTGCTCAGCAGCGTCAGCGCCCGCGAGCTGCACGAGCTCATCCTGGCACCTGCCGGGGGTAAAAATGGGGGGGTTAGGGGGGTTTTGGGGGGTTTTGGGGCGTTTCGGGGGGGGATACAGGGGGTATTGGGGGTGATGGAGAGGGATGCAGGGGGATGGAGTGGGGGGTGTTGGGGAGTATTTGGGGTGATGGAGAAGGATATGGGGGATACAAGGGGACAGGGGGGGACATGGGGGGGTCACTCTGGGGAGGTTTGGGGGGGTTTATGGGGTTTTGGGGGGTCTGGGGGAGGTTTGGGGGGGATGGAGTGGGGGGTGTTGGGGAGTATTGGGGGTGATGGAGAAGGATGCGGGGGGGACATGGGGGGGTCACTCTGGGGGGGTTTGGGGGGTTTGGGGGGGATACAGGGGGAATAAAGGGGCTGGAATGGGGGGTAAGAGGGGAGAAAATGGGGGGATTTGGGGGGGGGTCACATCGCGCACCCATCGCCCTTTGCACACACACACACGTGCATTTCACACACCCGCTGCCTTTGCACACGCGTGTGCACATCACGCACGTCACCCTTTGCCTACACGTGTGCACATCACAACCCATCCCCCTTTGCACGCGCGCGTGCACATCTCCCCCATCACCCTTTGCACATGCGCGTGCACACCGCAACACTTAGCCCTTTGCACACGCGCGTGCACATCACACTGTCATTGACCGTTGCACACGCGTGTGCACATCATGCACCCATTGTCCTTTGCACACGCGCGTGCACATCATAACCCATCACCCTTTGCACACATCATAATCCGTTGCCTTTTGCACACGTGTGCGCACCTCACACGATCATTGACCTTTGCGCACGCACGTGCACATCACACCCATCACCCCTTGCACACACACGTGCATTTCACTCCCCCATCACCCTTTGCACACGCGGGTGCATATAACACACCCATTGCCTTTTGCACACGTGTGCGCGCACAGCTCCCAACCGTCCCCCTTTTGCACACGCGTGTGCACATCACGCACCCATCGCTTTTGCACACGCACGCGTATATAATGCACCCGTTGCCTTTTGCACGCGCGCGTGCAACTCAGAACCCACAGGCCTTTGCACGCGCGTGTGCACATCACACCCATCGCCTTTTGCACGCGCGTGTGCACCTCAGAACCCACAGGCCTTTGCACGCGCGTGTGCACATCACACCCATCGCCTTTTGCACGCGCGTGTGCACCCCACAACCCACAGGCCTTTGCACGCGCGTGTGCACATCACACCCATCGCCTTTTGCACACGCGTGTGCATCTCGCACGCTCAGGGCCCTTCTCACCCCGCCCCCCCGCCCCCGGCTTCATGTGACCCCACACACGCGTGACCTTGCACACGCGTGACCCCTCGCACGTGACCCCTGACCCCGCACACGCGTGACCTTGCACACGCGTGACCCCCTGACCCCGCACACGCGTGTGTCCCCTCACCCGCTCACGGCGCCGCCGGCTGCGCTGGGCCCCGGGCAGCCATGGGGGGACACGGACGGACAGACGGACACGGGGCGGGGGGGGGGGGGTGGACAGATGGACACGGTGGGGGGGGGGGGATGCGGGACAAACGGACGCGGGACAGACGGACACGGGATGCTGGGGGAGGACGGACGGACGCGCCCGGGGGGACAAACGGACACGACGTTGCGGAGGGGACAAACGGACGCGGCGGGAGGGGACGCGGGACAGACGGACACGGGATGCGGGGGGGGGGTGGGGAGGGGACGGAGGGATGAAGGACAGACGGACAGACAGAGGATGGAGATGCGGGACAGGCGGACAGAGGATGGGGATGAAGGACAGACGGACGCGGTGGCGGGGGGGTGGTCGGGGTGAAGGACGGACGGACAGAGGATGGGGATGGAGGACAGACGGACGCGGGATGCAGGCGGGGAGGGGGATGCCGGACAGACGGACAGACACGGGTTGGCGGGGCGGGGGGGGGGGGAAGCGGGATGCGGGACGGACGGACAAGATGCTGCAGGACAGACGGACGCGGGGGGGGGGAGGGCACCGGACAGACGGACGG
>NW_027017631.1:0-47535 GCF_036013445.1 Caloenas nicobarica
CTGTCGGGCTCTGTCGGGCTCTGTCGGGCTCTGTCGGGCTCTACTGGGCTCTGCCGGGCTCTGTCGGGCTCTGTCGGGCTCTGTCGGGCCCTGTCGGGCTCTGTCGGGCTCTGTTGGGCTCTACTGGGCTCTGTCGGGCTCTGTCGGGCTCTGTCGGCTCTGTGGGGCCCTGTCGGGCTCTGTCGGGCTCTGTCGGGCTCTGTCGGGCCCTGTCGGGCTCTGTCGGGCTCTGTCGGGCCCTGTCGGGCTCTGTCGGGCTCTGTCGGGCTCTGTCGGGCTCTACTGGGCTCTGTCGGGCTCTGTCGGGCTCTGTCGGGCTCTGTCGGGCTCCGTCGGGCTCTACTGGGCCCTGTCGGGCCCTGTCGGGCCCTGTCGGGCTCTGTCGGGCTCTGTCGGGCTCTGTCGGGCTCTACTGGGCTCTGTCGGGTTCTGTCGGGCTCTGTCGGGCTCTGTCGGGCTCTGTCGGGCTATACTGGGCTCTGTCGGGCTCTGTCGGGCCCTGTCGGGCTCTGTCGGGCTCTGTCAGGTTCTGTCGGGCTCTGTCAGGCTCTGTCGGGCTCTGTCGGGCCCTGTCGGGCCCTGTCGGGCCCTGTCGGGCTCTGTCGGGCTCTGTCGTGCCCTGTCGGGCCCTGTCGGGCTCTGTCGGGCTCTGTCGGGCCCTGTCGGGCCCTGTCGGGCCCTGTCGTGCTCTGTCGGGCTCTACTGCGCTCTGTCGGGCTCTGTCGGGCTCTGTCGGGCTCTACTGGGCCCTGTCGGGCTCTGTCGGGCTCTGTCGGGCTCTGTCGGTCTCTACTGGGCTAAACTGGGCCCTGTCGGGCCCTGTCGGGCCCTGTCGGGCCCTGTCGGGCTCTGTCGGGCTCTGTCGGGCTCTACTGGGCTCTGTCAGGCTCTGTCGGGCTCTGTCGGGCTCTGTCGGGCTCTACTGGACTAAACTGGGCTCTGTCGGGCCGTGTCGGGCCCCGTCGGGCTCTGTCGGGCTCTGTCGGGCTCTACTGCGCTCTGTCGGGCTCTGTCGGGCTCTGTCGGGCTCTGTCGTTCTCTGTCGGGCTCTACTGGGCTAAACTAGGCTCTGTCGGGCCCTGTCGGGCCCTGTCGGGCCCTGTCGGGCTCTGTCGTGCTCTGTCGGGCTCTGTCGGGCTCTACTGGGCTCTACTGGGCTCTGTCGGGCTCTGTCGGGCTCTGTCGGGCTCTGTCGGGCTCTACTGGGCTCTGTCGGGCTCTGTCGGGCTCTGTCGGGCTCTGTCGGGCCCTGTCGGGCTCTGTCGGGCTCTGTCGGGCTCTACTGGGCTCTACTGGGCTCTGTCGGGCTCTGTCGGGCCCTGTCGGGCTCTGTCGGGCTCTGTCGGGCTCTGTCGGGCCCTGTCGGGCTCTGTCGGGCTCTGTCGGGCCCTGTCGGGCCCTGTCGGGCTCTGTCGGGCTCTGTCGGGTCCTGTCGGGCTCTGTCGGTCTCTGTCGGGCTCTACTGGGCTCTACTGGGCTCTGTCGGGCCCTGTCGGGCCCTGTCGGGCTCTGTCGGGCTCTGTCGGGCTCTGTCGGGCTCTACTGGGCTCTACTGTTCCCTGTCGGGCCCTGTCGGGCCCTGTCGGGCCCTGTCGGGATCTGTCGGGCTCTCTCGGGCCTGTCGGGCTCTACTGGGCTATACTGGGCTCTGTCGGGCTCTGTCGGGCTCTGTCGGGCTCTGTCTGGCTCTGTCGGGCTCTACTAGGATCTACTGGGCTCTACTGTTCCCTGTCGGGCTCTGTCGGGCTCTGTCGGGCTCTGTCGGGCTCTACTGGGCCCTGTCGGGCCCTGTCGGGCTCTGTCGAGCTCTGTCGGGCTCTGTCGGGCTCTACTGGGCTCTGTCGGGCCCTGTCGGGCCCTGTCGGGCTCTGTCGGGCTCTGTCGGGCCCTGTCGGGCCCTGTCGGGCTCTGTCGGGCTCTGTCGGGCTCTACTGGGCCCTGTCGGGCCGTGTCGGGCCCTGTCGGGCTCTGTCGGGTTCTGTCGGGCCCTGTCGGGCTCTGTCGGGCCCTGTCGGGCCCTGTCGGGCTCTGTCGGGCTCTGTCGGGCTCTGTCGGGCTCTACTGGGCCCTGTCGGGCTCTGTCGGGCCCTGTCGGGCTCTGCTGGGCCCTGTCGGGCTCTGTCAGGCTCTGTCGGGCTCTGTCGGGCCCTGTCGGGCCCTGTCGGGCTCTGTCGGGCCCTGTCGGGCCCTGTCGGGCCCTGTCGGGCTCTGTCGGGCTCTGTCGGGCTCTACTGCGCTCTGTCGGGCTCTGTCGGGCTCTGTCGGGCTCTGTCGGGCTCTACTGGGCCCTGTCGGGCTCTGTCGGGCTCTGTCGGGCTCTGTCGGGCTCTGTCGGGCTCTACTGGGCTAAACTGGGCCCTGTCGGGCCCTGTCGGGCCCTGTCGGGTCTGTCGGGCTCTGTCGGGCTCTGTCGGGCTCTACTGGGCTCTGTCAGGCTCTGTCGGGCTCTGTCGGGCTCTGTCGGGCTCTACTGGACTAAACTGGGCTCTGTCGGGCCGTGTCGGGCCCCGTCGGGCTCTGTCGGGCTCTGTCGGGCCGTGTCGGGCCCCGTCGGGCTCTGTCGGGCTCTGTCGGGCTCTACTGGGCTCTGTCGGGCCCTGTCGGGCCCTGTCGGGCTCTGTCGGGGTCTGTCGGGCTCTACTGGGCTAAACTGGGCTCTGTCGGGCCCTGTCGGGCTCTTTCGGGCTCTGTCGGGCTCTGTCGGGCTCTGTCGGGCTCTGTCGGGCTCTACTGGGCTCTGTCGGGCTCTGTCGGGCTCTGTCGGGCCCTGTCGGGCTCTGTCGGGCTCTGTCGGGCTCTACTGGGCTCTACTGGGCTCTGTCGGGCTCTGTCGGGCCCTGTCGGGCTCTGTCAGGCTCTGTCGGGCTCTGTCGGGCCCTGTCGGGCTCTGTCGGGCTCTGTCGGGCCCTGTCGGGCCCTGTCGGGCTCTGTCGGGCTCTGTCGGGCTCTGTCGGGCTCTACTGGGCTCTACTGTTCCCTGTCGGGCCCTGTCGGGCTCTGTCGGGCTCTGTCGGGTCCTGTCGGGCTCTGTCGGGCTCTGTCGGGCTCTACTGGGCTCTACTGGGCTCTGTCGGGCCCTGTCGGGCCCTGTCGGGCTCTGTCGGGCTCTGTCGGGCTCTGTCGGGCTCTACTGGGCTCTACTGTTCCCTGTCGGGCCCTATCGGGCCCTGTCGGGCCCTATCGGGCTCTGTCGGGCTCTGTCGGGATCTGTCGGGCTCTGTCGGGCTCTACTGGGCTCTACTGTTCCCTGTCGGGCCCTGTCGGGCCCTGTCGGGCTCTGTCGGGCTCTCTCGGGCCCTGTCGGGCTCTGTCGGGCTCTGTCGGGCTCTTCTGGGCTATACTGGGCTCTGTCGGGCTCTGTCGGGCTCTGTCTGGCTCTGTCGGGCTCTACTAGGCTCTACTGGGCTCTACTGTTCCCTGTCGGGCCCTGTCGGGCCCTGTCGGGCCCTGTCGGGCTCTGTCGGGCTCTACTGGGCTCTACTGGGCTCTGTCGGGCTCTCTCGGGCCCTGTCGGGCCCTGTCGGGCTCTGTCGGGCTCTGTCGGGCTCTGTCGGGCCCTGTCGGGCTCTGTCGGGCTCTACTGGGCTCTACTGGGCTCTGTCGGGCTCTGTCGGGCCCTGTCGGGCCCTGTCGGGCTCTGTCGGGCTCTGTCGGGCTCTGTCGGGCTCTACTAGGCTAAACTGGGCTCTGTCGGGCCCTGTCGGGCCCTGTCGGGCCCTGTCGGGCTCTGTCGGGCTCTGTCGGGCCCTGTCGGGCTCTGTCGGGCTCTACTGGGCTCTGTCGGGCTCTGTCGGGCTCTGTCGGGCTCTGTCGGGCTCTACTGGGCTAAACTGGGCTCTGTCGGGCCCTGTCGGGCCCTGTCGGGCTCTGTCGGGCTCTGTGTAGGCTCTGTCGGGCTCTACTGGGCTCTACTGGGCTCTGTCGGGCTCTGTCGGGCTCTGTCGGGCTCTACTGGGCTCTACTGGGCTCTGTCGGGCCCTGTCGGGCTCTACTGGGCTAAACTCGGCTCTGTCGGGCCCTGTCGGGCCCTGTCGGGCCCTGTCGGGCTCTGTCGGGCTCTGTCGGGCTCTGTCGGGCTCTACTGGGCTCTACTGGGCTCTGTCGGGCTCTGTCGGGCTCTGTCGGGCTCTGTCGGGCTCTACTGGGCTCTGCCGGGCTCTGTCGGGCTCTGTCGGGCTCTGTCGGGCCCTGTCGGGCTCTGTCGGGCTCTGTCGGGCTCTACTGGGCTCTGTCGGGCTCTGTCGGGCTCTGTCGGGCTCTGTGGGGCCCTGTCGGGCTCTGTCGGGCTCTGTCGGGCCCTGTCGGGCTCTGTCGGGCTCTGTCGGGCCCTGTCGGGCTCTGTCGGGCTCTGTCGGGCTCTGTCGGGCTCTACTGGGCTCTGTCGGGCTCTGTCGGGCTCTGTCGGGCTCTGTCGGGCTCCGTCGGGCTCTACTGGGCCCTGTCGGGCCCTGTCGGGCTCTGTCGGGCTCTGTCGGGCTCTGTCGGGCTCTACTGGGCTCTGTCGGGTTCTATCGGGCTCTGTCGGGCTCTGTCGGGCTCTGTCGGGCTATACTGGGCTCTGTCGGGCTCTGTCGGGCCCTGTCGGGCTCTGTCGGGCTCTGTCAGGTTCTGTCGGGCTCTGTCAGGCTCTGTCGGGCTCTGTCGGGCTCTGTCGGGCTCTGTCGGGCTCTACTGGGCTCTACTGTTCCCTGTCGGGCCCTGTCGGGCTCTGTCGGGCTCTGTCGGGTCCTGTCGGGCTCTGTCGGGCTCTGTCGGGCTCTACTGGGCTCTACTGGGCTCTGTCGGGCCCTGTCGGGCCCTGTCGGGCTCTGTCGGGCTCTGTCGGGCTCTGTCGGGCTCTACTGGGCTCTACTGTTCCCTGTCGGGCCCTATCGGGCCCTGTCGGGCCCTATCGGGCTCTGTCGGGCTCTGTCGGGATCTGTCGGGCTCTGTCGGGCTCTACTGGGCTCTACTGTTCCCTGTCGGGCCCTGTCGGGCCCTGTCGGGCTCTGTCGGGCTCTCTCGGGCCCTGTCGGGCTCTGTCGGGCTCTGTCGGGCTCTTCTGGGCTATACTGGGCTCTGTCGGGCTCTGTCGGGCTCTGTCTGGCTCTGTCGGGCTCTACTAGGCTCTACTGGGCTCTACTGTTCCCTGTCGGGCCCTGTCGGGCCCTGTCGGGCCCTGTCGGGCTCTGTCGGGCTCTACTGGGCTCTACTGGGCTCTGTCGGGCTCTCTCGGGCCCTGTCGGGCCCTGTCGGGCTCTGTCGGGCTCTGTCGGGCTCTGTCGGTCCCTGTCGGGCTCTGTCGGGCTCTACTGGGCTCTACTGGGCTCTGTCGGGCTCTGTCGGGCCCTGTCGGGCGCTGTCGGGCTCTGTCGGGCTCTGTCGGGCTCTGTCGGGCTCTACTAGGCTAAACTGGGCTCTGTCGGGCCCTGTCGGGCCCTGTCGGGCCCTGTCGGGCTCTGTCGGGCTCTGTCGGGCCCTGTCGGGCTCTGTCGGGCTCTACTGGGCTCTGTCGGGCTCTGTCGGGCTCTGTCGGGCTCTGTCGGGCTCTACTGGGCTAAACTGGGCTCTGTCGGGCCCTGTCGGGCCCTGTCGGGCTCTGTCGGGCTCTGTGTAGGCTCTGTCGGGCTCTACTGGGCTCTACTGGGCTCTGTCGGGCTCTGTCGGGCTCTGTCGGGCTCTACTGGGCTCTACTGGGCTCTGTCGGGCCCTGTCGGGCTCTACTGGGCTAAACTCGGCTCTGTCGGGCCCTGTCGGGCCCTGTCGGGACCTGTCGGGCTCTGTCGGGCTCTACTGGGCTCTGCCGGGCTCTGTCGGGCTCTGTCGGGCTCTGTCGGGCCCTGTCGGGCTCTGTCGGGCTCTGTCGGGCTCTACTGGGCTCTGTCGGGCTCTGTCGGGCTCTGTAGGGCTCTGTGGGGCCCTGTCGGGCTCTGTCGGGCTCTGTCGGGCCCTGTCGGGCTCTGTCGGGCTCTGTCGGGCCCTGTCGGGCTCTGTCGGGCTCTGTCGGGCTCTGTCGGGCTCTACTGGGCTCTGTCGGGCTCTGTCGGGCTCTGTCGGGCTCTGTCGGGCTCCGTCGGGCTCTACTGGGCCCTGTCGGGCCCTGTCGGGCCCTGTCGGGCTCTGTCGGGCTCTGTCGGGCTCTGTCGGGCTCTACTGGGCTCTGTCGGGTTCTATCGGGCTCTGTCGGGCTCTGTCGGGCTCTGTCGGGCTATACTGGCTCTGTCGGGCTCTGTCGGGCCCTGTCGGGCTCTGTCGGGCTCTGTCAGGTTCTGTCGGGCTCTGTCAGGCTCTGTCGGGCTCTGTCGGGCCCTGTCGGGCCCTGTCGGGCCCTGTCGGGCTCTGTCGGGCTCTGTCGGGCCCTGTCGGGCTCTGTCGGGCTCTGTCGGGCCCTGTCGGGCCCTGTCGGGCCCTGTCGGGCTCTGTCGGGCTCTACTGCGCTCTGTCGGGCTCTGTCGGGCTCTGTCGGGCTCTACTGGGCCCTGTCGGGCTCTGTCGGGCTCTGTCGGGCTCTGTCGGTCTCTACTGGGCTAAACTGGGCCCTGTCGGGCCCTGTCGGGCCCTGTCGGGCCCTGTCGGGCTCTGTCGGGCTCTGTCGGGCTCTACTGGGCTCTGTCAGGCTCTGTCGGGCTCTGTCGGGCTCTGTCGGGCTCTACTGGACTAAACTGGGCTCTGTCGGGCCGTGTCGGGCCCCGTCGGGCTCTGTCGGGCTCTGTCGGGCTCTACTGGGCTCTGTCGGGCTCTGTCGGGCTCTGTCGGGCTCTGTCGTTCTCTGTCGGGCTCTACTGGGCTAAACTGGGCTCTGTCGGGCCCTGTCGGGCCCTGTCGGGCCCTGTCGGGCTCTGTCGTGCTCTGTCGGGCTCTGTCGGGCTCTACTGGGCTCTACTGGGCTCTGTCGGGCTCTGTCGGGCTCTGTCGGGCCCTGTCGGGCTCTGTCGGGCTCTGTCGGGCCCTGTCGGGCCCTGTCGGGCTCTGTCGGGCTCTGTCGGGTCCTGTCGGGCTCTGTCGGGCTCTGTCGGGCTCTACTGGGCTCTACTGGGCTCTGTCGGGCCCTGTCGGGCCCTGTCGGGCTCTGTCGGGCTCTGTCGGGCTCTGTCGGGCTCTACTGGGCTCTACTGTTCCCTGTCGGGCCCTGTCGGGCCCTGTCGGGCCCTGTCGGGATCTGTCGGGCTCTCTCGGGCCTGTCGGGCTCTGTCGGGCTCTGTCGGGCTCTACTGGGCTATACTGGGCTCTGTCGGGCTCTGTCGGGCTCTGTCGGGCTCTGTCTGGCTCTGTCGGGCTCTACTAGGATCTACTGGGCTCTACTGTTCCCTGTCGGGCCCTGTCGGGCTCTGTCGGGCTCTGTCGGCCTCTGTCGGGCTCTGTCGGGCCCTGTCGGGCTCTGTCGGGCTCTACTGGGCTCTACTGGGCTCTGTCGGGCTCTCTCGGGCCCTGTCGGGCCCTGTCGGGCTCTGTCGGGCTCTGTCGGGCTCTGTCGGGCCCTGTCGGGCTCTGTCGGGCTCTACTGGGCTCTACTGGGCTCTGTCGGGCTCTGTCGGGCCCTGTCGGGCCCTGTCGGGCTCTGTCGGGCTCTGTCGGGCTCTGTCGGGCTCTACTGGGCTAAATTGGGCTCTGTCGGGCCCTGTCGGGCCCTGTCGGGCCCTGTCGGGCTCTGTCGGGCTCTGTCGGGCCTGTCGGGCTCTCTCGGGCTCTACTGGGCTCTGTCGGGCTCTGTCGGGCTCTGTCGGGCTCTGTCGGGCTCTACTGGGCTAAACTGGGCTCTGTCGGGCCCTGTCGGGCCCTGTCGGGATCTGTCGGGCTCTGTGTAGGCTCTGTCGGGCTCTACTGGGCTCTACTGGGCTCTGTCGGGCTCTGTCGGGCTCTGTCGGGCTCTACTGGGCTCTACTGGGCTCTGTCGGGCCCTGTCGGGCCCTGTCGGGCTCTGTCGGGCTCTGTCGCTCTCTGTCGGGCCCTGTCGGGCTCTGTCGGGCTCTGTCGGGCTCTACAGGGCTCTACTGGGCTCTGTCGGGCCCTGTCGGGCCCTGTCGGGCCCTGTCGGGCCCTGTCGGGCTCTGTCGGGCTCTGTCGGGCTCTACTGGGCTCTGTCGGGCCCTGTCGGGCCCTGTCGGGCCCTGTCGGGCTCTGTCGGGCTCTGTCGGGCTCTATCGGGCTCTACTGGGCTCTGTCGGGCTCTGTCGGGCTCTGTCGGGCTCTGTCGGGCTCTACTGGGCTCTGTCGGGCTCTGTCGGGCTCTGTCGGGCCCTGTCGGGCTCTGTCGGGCTCTGTCGGGCGCTACTGGGCTCTGTCGGGCTCTGTCGGGCTCTGTCGGGCCCTGTCGGGCCCTGTCGGGCTCTGTCGGGCCCTGTCGGGCTCTGTCGGGCTCTACTGCGCTCTGTCGGGCTCTGTCGGGCTCTGTCGGGCTCTACTGGGCCCTGTCGGGCTCTGTCGGGCTCTGTCGGGCTCTGTCGGGCTCTACTGGGCTAAACTGGGCCCTGTCGGGCCCTGTCGGGCCCTGTCGGGCTCTGTCGGGCTCTGTCGGGCTCTGTCGGGCTCTACTGGGCTAAACTGGGCCCTGTCGGGCTCTGTCGGGCCCTGTCGGGCTCTGTCGGGCTCTGTCGGGCTCTACTGGGCTCTGTCAGGCTCTGTCGGGCTCTGTCGGGCTCTGTCGGGCTCTACTGGACTAAACTGGGCTCTGTCGGGCCGTGTCGGGCCCCGTCGGGCTCTGTCGGGCTCTGTCGGGCTCTACTGGGCTCTGTCGGGCTCTGTCGGGCTCTGTCGGGCTCTGTCGTTCTCTGTCGGGCTCTACTGGGCTAAACTGGGCTCTATCGGGCCCTGTCAGGCCCTGTCGGGCCCTGTCGGGCTCTGTCGTGCTCTGTCGGGCTCTGTCGGGCTCTACTGGGCTCTACTGGGCTCTGTCGGGCTCTGTCGGGCTCTGTCGGGCTCTGTCGGGCTCTACTGGGCTCTGTCGGGCTCTGTCGGGCTCTGTCGGGCCCTGTCGGGCTCTGTCGGGCTCTGTCGGGCTCTACTGGGCTCTACTGGGCTCTGTCGGGCTCTGTCGGGCCCTGTCGGGCTCTGTCGGGCTCTGTCGGGCCCTGTCGGGCTCTGTCGGGCCCTGTCGGGCTCTGTCGGGCTCTGTCGGGCCCTGTCGGGCCCTGTCGGGCTCTGTCGGGCTCTGTCGGGCTCTACTGGGCTCTACTGTTCCCTGTCGGGCCCTGTCGGGCTCTGTCGGGCTCTGTCGGGTCCTGTCGGGCTCTGTCGGGCTCTGTCGGGCTCTACTGGGCTCTACTGGGCTCTGTCGGGCCCTGTCGGGCCCTGTCGGGCTCTGTCGGGCTCTGTCGGGCTCTGTCGGGCTCTACTGGGCTCTACTGTTCCCTGTCGAGCCCTGTCGGGCCCTGTCGGGCCCTGTCGGGCTCTGTCGGGCTCTGTCGGGATCTGTCGGGCTCTGTCGGGCTCTACTGGGCTCTACTGTTCCCTGTCGGGCCCTGTCGGGCCCTGTCGGGATCTGTCGGGCTCTCTCGGGCCTGTCGGGCTCTGTCGGGCTCTGTCGGGCTCTACTGGGCTATACTGGGCTCTGTCGGGCTCTGTCGGGCTCTGTCGGGCTCTGTCTGGCTCTGTCGGGCTCTACTAGGATCTACTGGGCTCTACTGTTCCCTGTCGGGCCCTGTCGGGCTCTGTCGGGCTCTGTCGGCCTCTGTCGGGCTCTGTCGGGCCCTGTCGGGCTCTGTCGGGCTCTACTGGGCTCTACTGGGCTCTGTCGGGCTCTCTCGGGCCCTGTCGGGCCCTGTCGGGCTCTGTCGGGCTCTGTCGGGCTCTGTCGGGCCCTGTCGGGCTCTGTCGGGCTCTACTGGGCTCTACTGGGCTCTGTCGGGCTCTGTCGGGCCCTGTCGGGCCCTGTCGGGCTCTGTCGGGCTCTACTGGGCTAAACTGGGCTCTGTCGGGCCCTGTCGGGCCCTGTCGGGCTCTGTCGGGCTCTGTCGGGCTCTGTCGGGCTCTACAGGGCTCTACTGGGCTCTGTCGGGCCCTGTCGGGCCCTGTCGGGCCCTGTCGGGCTCTGTCGGGCTCTGTCGGGCTCTGTCGGGCTCTACTGGGCTCTGTCGGGCCCTGTTGGGCCCTGTCGGGCCCTGTCGGGCTCTGTCGGGCTCTGTCGGGCTCTATCGGGCTCTACTGGGCTCTGTCGGGCTCTGTCGGGCTCTGTCGGGCTCTGTCGGGCTCTGTCGGGCTCTACTGGGCTCTGTCGTGTTCTGTCGGGCTCTGTCGGGCTCTGTCGGGCTCTGTCGGGCTCTGTCGGGCCCTGTCGGGCCCTGTCGGGCCCTGTCGGGCCCTGTCGGGCTCTGTCGGGCTCTGTCGGGCTCTGTCGGGCCCTGTCGGGCCCTGTCGGGCTCTGTCGGGCCCTGTCGGGCTCTGTCGGGCTCTGTCGGGCTCTGTCGGGCCCTGTCGGGCCCTGTCGGGCCCTGTCGGGCCCTGTCGGGCTCTGTCGGGCTCTACTGCGCTCTGTCGGGCTCTACTGCGCTCTGTCGGGCTCTGTCGGGCTCTGTCGGGCTCTACTGGGCCCTGTCGGGCTCTGTCGGGCTCTACTGGGCTAAATTGGGCCCTGTCGGGCCCTGTCGGGCCCTGTCGGGCTCTGTCGGGCTCTGTCGGGCTCTGTCGGGCTCTACTGGGCTCTACTGGGCTCTGTCGGGCCCTGTCGGGCCCTGTCGGGCTCTGTCGGGCTCTGTCGGGCTCTGTCGGGCTCTACTGGGCTCTACTGTTCCCTGTCGGGCCCTATCGGGCCCTGTCGGGCCCTATCGGGCTCTGTCGGGCTCTGTCGGGATCTGTCGGGCTCTGTCGGGCTCTACTGGGCTCTACTGTTCCCTGTCGGGCCCTCTCGGGCCCTGTCGGGCTCTGTCGGGCTCTCTCGGGCCCTGTCGGGCTCTGTCGGGCTCTGTCGGGCTCTTCTGGGCTATACTGGGCTCTGTCGGGCTCTGTCGGGCTCTGTCTGGCTCTGTCGGGCTCTACTAGGCTCTACTGGGCTCTACTGTTCCCTGTCGGGCCCTGTCGGGCTCTGTCGGGCTCTACTGGGCTCTACTGGGCTCTGTCGGGCTCTCTCGGGCCCTGTCGGGCCCTGTCGGGCTCTGTCGGGCTCTGTCGGGCTCTGTCGGGCCCTGTCGGGCTCTGTCGGGCTCTACTGGGCTCTACTGGGCTCTGTCGGGCTCTGTCGGGCCCTGTCGGGCCCTGTCGGGCTCTGTCGGGCTCTGTCGGGCTCTGTCGGGCTCTACTAGGCTAAACTGGGCTCTGTCGGGCCCTGTCGGGCCCTGTCGGGCCCTGTCGGGCTCTGTCGGGCTCTGTCGGGCCCTGTCGGGCTCTGTCGGGCTCTACTGGGCTCTGTCGGGCTCTGTCGGGCTCTGTCGGGCTCTGTCGGGCTCTACTGGGCTAAACTGGGCTCTGTCGGGCCCTGTCGGGCCCTGTCGGGATCTGTCGGGCTCTGTGTAGGCTCTGTCGGGCTCTACTGGGCTCTACTGGGCTCTGTCGGGCTCTGTCGGGCTCTGTCGGGCTCTACTGGGCTCTACTGGGCTCTGTCGGGCCCTGTCGGGCTCTACTGGCTAAACTCGGCACTGTCGGGCCCTGTCGGGCCCTGTCGGGCCCTGTCGGGCTCTGTCGGGCTCTGTCGGGCTCTGTCGGGCTCTACTGGGCTCTACTGGGCTCTGTCGGGCTCTGTCGGGCTCTGTCGGGCTCTGTCGGGCTCTACTGGGCTCTGCCGGGCTCTGTCGGGCTCTGTCGGGCTCTGTCGGGCCCTGTCGGGCTCTGTCGGGCTCTGTCGGGCTCTACTGGGCTCTGTCGGGCTCTGTCGGGCTCTGTCGGGCTCTGTGGGGCCCTGTCGGGCTCTGTCGGGCTCTGTCGGGCTCTGTCGGGCCCTGTCGGGCTCTGTCGGGCTCTGTCGGGCCCTGTCGGGCTCTGTCGGGCTCTGTCGGGCTCTGTCGGGCTCTACTGGGCTCTGTCGGGCTCTGTCGGGCTCTGTCGGGCTCTGTCGGGCTCCGTCGGGCTCTACTGGGCCCTGTCGGGCCCTGTCGGGCCCTGTCGGGCTCTGTCGGGCTCTGTCGGGTTCTGTCGGGCTCTACTGGGCTCTGTCGGGTTCTGTCGGGCTCTGTCGGGCTCTATCGGGCTCTGTCGGGCTATACTGGGCTCTGTCGGGCTCTGTCGGGCCCTGTCGGGCTCTGTCGGGCTCTGTCAGGTTCTGTCGGGCTCTGTCAGGCTCTGTCGGGCCCTGTCGGGCCCTGTCGGGCCCTGTCGGGCTCTGTCGGGCTCTGTCGGGCCCTGTCGGGCCCTGTCGGGCTCTGTCGGGCTCTGTCGGGCCCTGTCGGGCCCTGTCGGGCCCTGTCGGGCTCTGTCGGGCTCTACTGCGCTCTGTCGGGCTCTGTCGGGCTCTGTCGGGCTCTACTGGGCCCTGTCGGGCTCTGTCGGGCTCTGTCGGGCTCTGTCGGTCTCTACTGGGCTAAACTGGGCCCTGTCGGGCCCTGTCGGGCCCTGTCGGGCCCTGTCGGGCTCTGTCGGGCTCTGTCGGGCTCTACTGGGCTCTGTCAGGCTCTGTCGGGCTCTGTCGGGCTCTGTCGGGCTCTACTGGACTAAACTGGGCTCTGTCGGGCCGTGTCGGGCCCCGTCGGGCTCTGTCGGGCTCTGTCGGGCTCTACTGGGCTCTGTCGGGCTCTGTCGGGCTCTGTCGGGCTCTGTCGTTCTCTGTCGGGCTCTACTGGGCTAAACTGGGCTCTGTCGGGCCCTGTCGGGCCCTGTCGGGCCCTGTCGGGCTCTGTCGTGCTCAGTCGGGCTCTGTCGGGCTCTACTGGGCTCTACTGGGCTCTGTCGGGCTCTGTCGGGCTCTGTCGGGCTCTACTGGGCTCTGTCGGGCTCTGTCGGGCTCTGTCGGGCCCTGTCGGGCTCTGTCGGGCTCTGTCGGGCTCTACTGGGCTCTACTGGGCTCTGTCGGGCTCTGTCGGGCCCTGTCGGGCTCTGTCGGGCTCTGTCGGGCTCTGTCGGGCCCTGTCGGGCTCTGTCGGGCTCTGTCGGGCCCTGTCGGGCCCTGTCGAACTCTGTCGGGCTCTGTCGGGTCCTGTCGGGCTCTGTCGGGCTCTGTCGGGCTCTACTGGGCTCTACTGGGCTCTGTCGGGCCCTGTCGGGCCCTGTCGGGCTCTGTCGGGCTCTGTCGGGCTCTACTGGGCTCTACTGTTCCCTGTCGGGCCCTGTCGGGCCCTGTCGGGCCCTGTCGGGATCTGTCGGGCTCTCTCGGGCCTGTCGGGCTCTGTCGGGCTCTGTCGGGCTCTACTGGGCTATACTGGGCTCTGTCGGGCTCTGTCGGGCTCTGTCGGGCTCTGTCTGGCTCTGTCGGGCTCTACTAGGATCTACTGGGCTCTACTGTTCCCTGTCGGGCCCTGTCGGGCTCTGTCGGGCTCTGTCGGCCTCTGTCGGGCTCTGTCGGGCCCTGTCGGGCTCTGTCGGGCTCTACTGGGCTCTACTGGGCTCTGTCGGGCTCTCTCGGGCCCTGTCGGGCCCTGTCGGGCTCTGTCGGGCTCTGTCGGGCTCTGTCGGGCCCTGTCGGGCTCTGTCGGGCTCTACTGGGCTCTACTGGGCTCTGTCGGGCTCTGTCGGGCCCTGTCGGGCCCTGTCGGGCCCTGTCGGGCTCTGTCGGGCTCTGTCGGGCTCTACTGGGCTAAATTGGGCTCTGTCGGGCCCTGTCGGGCCCTGTCGGGCCCTGTCGGGCTCTGTCGGGCTCTGTCGGGCCCTGTCGGGCTCTCTCGGGCTCTACTGGGCTCTGTCGGGCTCTGTCGGGCTCTGTCGGGCTCTGTCGGGCTCTACTGGGCTAAACTGGGCTCTGTCGGGCCCTGTCGGGCCCTGTCGGGCTCTGTCGGGCTCTGTGTAGGCTCTGTCGGGCTCTACTGGGCTCTACTGGGCTCTGTCGGGCTCTGTCGGGCTCTGTCGGGCTCTACTGGGCTCTACTGGGCTCTGTCGGCCCCTGTCGGGCCCTGTCGGGCTCTGTCGGGCTCTGTCGGGCTCTGTCGGGCCCTGTCGGGCTCTGTCGGGCTCTGTCGGGCTCTACAGGGCTCTACTGGGCTCTGTCGGGACCTGTCGGGCCCTGTCGGGCCCTGTCGGGCTCTGTCGGGCTCTGTCGGGCTCTGTCGGGCTCTACTGGGCTCTGTCGGGCCCTGTCGGGCCCTGTCGGGCCCTGTCGGGCTCTGTCGGGCTCTGTCGGGCTCTATCGGGCTCTACTGGGCTCTGTCGGGCTCTGTCGGGCTCTGTCGGGCTCTGTCGGGCTCTACTGGGCTCTGTCGGGCTCTGTCGGGCTCTGTCGGGCCCTGTCGGGCTCTGTCGGGCTCTGTCGGGCGCTACTGGGCTCTGTCGGGCTCTGTCGGGCTCTGTCGGGCCCTGTCGGGCCCTGTCGGGCTCTGTCGGGCCCTGTCGGGCTCTGTCGGGCTCTGTCGGGTTCTGTCGGGCTCTACTGGGCTCTGTCGGGTTCTGTCGGGCTCTGTCGGGCTCTATCGGGCTCTGTCGGGCTATACTGGGCTCTGTCGGGCTCTGTCGGGCCCTGTCGGGCTCTGTCGGGCTCTGTCAGGTTCTGTCGGGCTCTGTCAGGCTCTGTCGGGCTCTGTCGGGCCCTGTCGGGCCCTGTCGGGCCCTGTCGGGCTCTGTCGGGCTCTGTCGGGCCCTGTCGGGCCCTGTCGGGCTCTGTCGGGCTCTGTCGGGCCCTGTCGGGCCCTGTCGGGCCCTGTCGGGCTCTGTCGGGCTCTACTGCGCTCTGTCGGGCTCTGTCGGGCTCTGTCGGGCTCTACTGGGCCCTGTCGGGCTCTGTCGGGCTCTGTCGGGCTCTGTCGGTCTCTACTGGGCTAAACTGGGCCCTGTCGGGCCCTGTCGGGCCCTGTCGGGCCCTGTCGGGCTCTGTCGGGCTCTGTCGGGCTCTACTGGGCTCTGTCAGGCTCTGTCGGGCTCTGTCGGGCTCTGTCGGGCTCTACTGGACTAAACTGGGCTCTGTCGGGCCGTGTCGGGCCCCGTCGGGCTCTGTCGGGCTCTGTCGGGCTCTACTGGGCTCTGTCGGTCTCTGTCGGGCTCTGTCGGGCTCTGTCGTTCTCTGTCGGGCTCTACTGGGCTAAACTGGGCTCTGTCGGGCCCTGTCGGGCCCTGTCGGGCCCTGTCGGGCTCTGTCGTGCTCTGTCGGGCTCTGTCGGGCTCTACTGGGCTCTACTGGGCTCTGTCGGGCTCTGTCGGGCTCTGTCGGGCTCTACTGGGCTCTGTCGGGCTCTGTCGGGCTCTGTCGGGCCCTGTCGGGCTCTGTCGGGCTCTGTCGGGCTCTACTGGGCTCTACTGGGCTCTGTCGGGCTCTGTCGGGCCCTGTCGGGCTCTGTCGGGCTCTGTCGGGCTCTGTCGGGCCCTGTCGGGCTCTGTCGGGCTCTGTCGGGCCCTGTCGGGCCCTGTCGAACTCTGTCGGGCTCTGTCGGTCCTGTCGGGCTCTGTCGGGCTCTGTCGGGCTCTACTGGGCTCTACTGGGCTCTGTCGGGCCCTGTCGGGCCCTGTCGGGCTCTGTCGGGCTCTGTCGGGCTCTACTGGGCTCTACTGTTCCCTGTCGGGCCCTGTCGGGCCCTGTCGGGCCCTGTCGGGATCTGTCGGGCTCTCTCGGGCCTGTCGGGCTCTGTCGGGCTCTGTCGGGCTCTACTGGGCTATACTGGGCTCTGTCGGGCTCTGTCGGGCTCTGTCGGGCTCTGTCTGGCTCTGTCGGGCTCTACTAGGATCTACTGGGCTCTACTGTTCCCTGTCGGGCCCTGTCGGGCTCTGTCGGGCTCTGTCGGCCTCTGTCGGGCTCTGTCGGGCCCTGTCGGGCTCTGTCGGGCTCTACTGGGCTCTACTGGGCTCTGTCGGGCTCTCTCGGGCCCTGTCGGGCCCTGTCGGGCTCTGTCGGGCTCTGTCGGGCTCTGTCGGGCCCTGTCGGGCTCTGTCGGGCTCTACTGGGCTCTACTGGGCTCTGTCGGGCTCTGTCGGGCCCTGTCGGGCCCTGTCGGGCCCTGTCGGGCTCTGTCGGGCTCTGTCGGGCTCTACTGGGCTAAATTGGGCTCTGTCGGGCCCTGTCGGGCCCTGTCGGGCCCTGTCGGGCTCTGTCGGGCTCTGTCGGGCCCTGTCGGGCTCTCTCGGGCTCTACTGGGCTCTGTCGGGCTCTGTCGGGCTCTGTCGGGGCTCTGTCGGGCTCTACTGGGCTAAACTGGGCTCTGTCGGGCCCTGTCG
Organism: Caloenas nicobarica; assembly: GCF_036013445.1. Taxonomy (NCBI): domain Eukaryota; kingdom Metazoa; phylum Chordata; class Aves; order Columbiformes; family Columbidae; genus Caloenas; species Caloenas nicobarica. The sequence goes on from NW_027017631.1 coordinate 16,192, forward strand.
GGCCCTGTCGGCTCTGTCGGGCTCTGTGTAGGCTCTGTCGGGCTCTACTGGGCTCTACTGGGCTCTGTCGGGCTCTGTCGGGCTCTGTCGGGCTCTACTGGGCTCTACTGGGCTCTGTCGGCCCCTGTCGGGCCCTGTCGGGCTCTGTCGGGCTCTGTCGGGCTCTGTCGGGCCCTGTCGGGCTCTGTCGGGCTCTGTCGGGCTCTACAGGGCTCTACTGGGCTCTGTCGGGACCTGTCGGGCCCTGTCGGGCCCTGTCGGGCTCTGTCGGGCTCTGTCGGGCTCTGTCGGGCTCTACTGGGCTCTGTCGGGCCCTGTCGGGCCCTGTCGGGCCCTGTCGGGCTCTGTCGGGCTCTGTCGGGCTCTATCGGGCTCTACTGGGCTCTGTCGGGCTCTGTCGGGCTCTGTCGGGCTCTGTCGGGCTCTACTGGGCTCTGTCGGGCTCTGTCGGGCTCTGTCGGGCCCTGTCGGGCTCTGTCGGGCTCTGTCGGGCGCTACTGGGCTCTGTCGGGCTCTGTCGGGCTCTGTCGGGCCCTGTCGGGCCCTGTCGGGCTCTGTCGGGCCCTGTCGGGCTCTGTCGGGCTCTACTGCGCTCTGTCGGCTCTGTCGGGCTCTGTCGGGCTCTTCTGGGCCCTGTCGGGCTCTGTCGGGCTCTGTCGGGCTCTGTCGGGCTCTACTGGGCTAAACTGGGCCCTGTCGGGCCCTGTCGGGCCCTGTCGGGCTCTGTCGGGCTCTGTCGGGCTCTGTCGGGCTCTACTGGGCTAAACTGGGCCCTGTCGGGCTCTGTCGGGCCCTGTCGGGCTCTGTCGGGCTCTGTCGGGCTCTACTGGGCTCTGTCAGGCTCTGTCGGGCTCTGTCGGGCTCTGTCGGGCTCTACTGGACTAAAACTGGGCTCTGTCGGGCCGTGTCGGGCCCCGTCGGGCTCTGTCGGGCTCTGTCGGGCTCTGTCGTTCTCTGTCGGGCTCTACTGGGCTAAACTGGGCTCTATCGGGCCCTGTCGGGCCCTGTCGGGCCCTGTCGGGCTCTGTCGTGCTCTGTCGGGCTCTGTCGGGCTCTACTGGGCTCTACTGGGCTCTGTCGGGCTCTGTCGGGCTCTGTCGGGCTCTGTCGGGCTCTACTGGGCTCTGTCGGGCTCTGTCGGGCTCTGTCGGGCCCTGTCGGGCTCTGTCGGGCTCTGTCGGGCTCTACTGGGCTCTACTGGGCTCTGTCGGGCTCTGTCGGGCCCTGTCGGGCTCTGTCGGGCTCTGTCGGGCCCTGTCGGGCTCTGTCGGGCTCTGTCGGGCCCTGTCGGGCCCTGTCGGGCTCTGTCGGGCTCTGTCGGGCTCTACTGGGCTCTACTGTTCCCTGTCGGGCCCTGTCGGGCTCTGTCGGGCTCTGTCGGGTCCTGTCGGGCTCTGTCGGGCTCTGTCGGGCTCTACTGGGCTCTACTGGGCTCTGTCGGGCCCTGTCGGGCCCTGTCGGGCTCTGTCGGGCTCTGTCGGGCTCTGTCGGGCTCTACTGGGCTCTACTGTTCCCTGTCGGGCCTGTCGGGCCCTGTCGGGCCCTCTCGGGCTCTGTCGGGCTCTGTCGGGATCTGTCGGGCTCTGTCGGGCTCTACTGGGCTCTACTGTTCCCTGTCGGGACCTGTCGGGCCCTGTCGGGATCTGTCGGGCTCTCTCGGGCCTGTCGGGCTCTGTCGGGCTCTGTCGGGCTCTACTGGGCTATACTGGGCTCTGTCGGGCTCTGTCGGGCTCTGTCGGGCTCTGTCTGGCTCTGTCGGGCTCTACTAGGATCTACTGGGCTCTACTGTTCCCTGTCGGGCCCTGTCGGGCTCTGTCGGGCTCTGTCGGCCTCTGTCGGGCTCTGTCGGGCCCTGTCGGGCTCTGTCGGGCTCTACTGGGCTCTACTGGGCTCTGTCGGGCTCTCTCGGGCCCTGTCGGGCCCTGTCGGGCTTGTCGGGCTCTGTCGGGCTCTGTCGGGCCCTGTCGGGCTCTGTCGGGCTCTACTGGCTCTACTGGGCTCTGTCGGGCTCTGTCGGGCCCTGTCGGGCCCTGTCGGGCTCTGTCGGGCTCTACTGGGCTAAACTGGGCTCTGTCGGGCCCTGTCGGGCCCTGTCGGGCTCTGTCGGGCTCTGTCGGGCTCTGTCGGGCTCTACAGGGCTCTACTGGGCTCTGTCGGGCCCTGTCGGGCCCTGTCGGGCTCTGTCGGGCTCTGTCGGGCTCTGTCGGGCTCTACTGGGCTCTGTCGGGCCCTGTCGGGCCCTGTCGGGCCCTGTCGGGCTCTGTCGGGCTCTGTCGGGCTCTATCCGGGCTCTACTGGGCTCTGTCGGGCTCTGTCGGGCTCTGGTCGGGCTCTGTCGGGCTCTACTGGGCTCTGTCGGGTTCTGTCGGGCTCTGTCGGGCTCTGTCGGGCTCTGTCGGGCTCTGTCGGGCGCTACTGGGCTCTGTCGGGCTCTGTCGGGCTCTGTCGGGCCCTGTCGGGCCCTGTCGGGCCCTGTCGGGCCCTGTCGGGCTCTGTCGGGCTCTACTGCGCTCTGTCGGGCTCTGTCGGGCTCTGTCGGGCTCTACTGGGCCCTGTCGGGCTCTGTCGGGCTCTACTGGGCTAAATTGGGCACTGTCGGGCCCTGTCGGGCCCTGTCGGGCTCTGTCGGGCTCTGTCGGGCTCTGTCGGGCTCTACTGGGCTAAACTGGGCCCTGTCGGGCTCTGTCGGGCCCTGTCGGGCTCTGTCGGGCTCTGTCGGGCTCTACTGGGCTCTGTCAGGCCTCTGTCGGGCTCTGTCGGGCTCTGTCGGGCTCTACTGGACTAAACTGGGCTCTGTCGGGCCGTGTCGGGCTCCGTCGGGCTCTGTCGGGCTCTGTCGGGTTCTACTGGGCTCTGTCGGGTTCTGTCGGGCTCTGTCGGGCTCTGTCGGGCTCTGTCGGGCTATACTGGGCTCTGTCGGGCTCTGTCGGGCCCTGTCGGGCTCTGTCGGGCTCTGTCAGGTTCTGTCGGGCTCTGTCAGGCTCTGTCGGGCTCTGTCGGGCCCTGTCCGGGCCCTGTCGGGCCCTGTCGGGCTCTGTCGGGCTCTGTCGGGCCCTGTCGGGCCCTGTCGGGCTCTGTCGGGCTCTGTCGGGCTCTACTGGGCTCTGTCGGGCTCTGTCGGGCTCTGTCGGGCCCTGTACGGGCTCTGTCGGGCTCTGTCGGGCTCTACTGGGCTCTACTGGGCTCTGTCGGGCTCTGTCGGGCCCTGTCGGGCTCTGTCGGGCTCTGTCGGGCCCTGTCGGGCTCTGTCGGGCTCTGTCGGGCCCTGTCGGGCCCTGTCGGGCTCTGTCGGGCTCTGTCGGGCTCTACTGGGCTCTACTGTTCCCTGTCGGGCCCTGTCGGGCTCTGTCGGGCTCTGTCGGGTCCTGTCGGGCTCTGTCGGGCTCTGTCGGGCTCTACTGGGCTCTACTGGGCTCTGTCGGGCCCTGTCGGGCCCTGTCGGGCTCTGTCGGGCTCTGTCGGGCTCTGTCGGGCTCTACTGGGCTCTACTGTTCCCTGTCGGGCCCTGTCGGGCCCTGTCGGGCCCTCTCGGGCTCTGTCGGGCTCTGTCGGGATCTGTCGGGCTCTGTCGGGCTCTACTGGGCTCTACTGTTCCCTGTCGGGCCCTGTCGGGCCCTGTCGGGATCTGTCGGGCTCTCTCGGGCCTGTCGGGCTCTGTCGGGCTCTGTCGGGCTCTACTGGGCTATACTGGGCTCTGTCGGGCTCTGTCGGGCTCTGTCGGGCTCTGTCTGGCTCTGTCCGGGCTCTACTAGGATCTACTGGGCTCTACTGTTCCCTGTCGGGCCCTGTCGGGCTCTGTCGGGCTCTGTCGGCCTCTGTCGGGCTCTGTCGGGCCCTGTCGGGCTCTGTCGGGCTCTACTGGGCTCTACTGGGCTCTGTCGGGCTCTCTCGGGCCCTGTCGGGCCCTGTCGGGCTCTGTCGGGCTCTGTCGGGCTCTGTCGGGCCCTGTCGGGCTCTGTCGGGCTCTACTGGGCTCTACTGGGCTCTGTCGGGCTCTGTCGGGCCCTGTCGGGCCCTGTCGGGCTCTGTCGGGCTCTACTGGGCTAAACTGGGCTCTGTCGGGCCCTGTCGGGCCCTGTCGGGCTCTGTCGGGCTCTGTCGGGCTCTGTCGGGCTCTACAGGGCTCTACTGGGCTCTGTCGGGCCCTGTCGGGCCCTGTCGGGCTCTGTCGGGCTCTGTCGGGCTCTGTCGGGCTCTACTGGGCTCTGTCGGGCCCTGTCGGGCCCTGTCGGGCCCTGTCGGGCTCTGTCGGGCTCTGTCGGGCTCTATCGGGCTCTACTGGGCTCTGTCGGGCTCTGTCGGGCTCTGTCGGGCTCTGTCGGGCTCTACTGGGCTCTGTCGGGTTCTGTCGGGCTCTGTCGGGCTCTGTCGGGCTCTGTCGGGCTCTGTCGGGCGCTACTGGGCTCTGTCGGGCTCTGTCGGGCTCTGTCGGGCCCTGTCGGGCCCTGTCGGGCCCTGTCGGGCCCTGTCGGGCTCTGTCGGGCTCTACTGCGCTCTGTCGGGCTCTGTCGGGCTCTGTCGGGCTCTACTGGGCCCTGTCGGGCTCTGTCGGGCTCTACTGGGCTAAATTGGGCCCTGTCGGGCCTGTCGGGCCCTGTCGGGCTCTGTCGGGCTCTGTCGGGCTCTGTCGGGCTCTACTGGGCTAAACTGGGCCCTGTCGGGCTCTGTCGGGCCCTGTCGGGCTCTGTCGGGCTCTGTCGGGCTCTACTGGGCTCTGTCAGGCTCTGTCGGGCTCTGTCGGGCTCTGTCGGGCTCTACTGGACTAAACTGGGCTCTGTCGGGCCGTGTCGGGCTCCGTCGGGCTCTGTCGGGCTCTGTCGGGTTCTACTGGGCTCTGTCGGGTTCTGTCGGGCTCTGTCCGGGCTCTGTCGGGCTCTGTCGGGCTATACTGGGCTCTGTCGGGCTCTGTCGGGCCCTGTCGGGCTCTGTCGGGCTCTGTCAGGTTCTGTCGGGCTCTGTCAGGCTCTGTCGGGCTCTGTCGGGCCCTGTCGGGCCCTGTCGGGCCCTGTCGGGCTCTGTCGGGCTCTGTCGGGCCCTGTCGGGCCCTGTCGGGCTCTGTCGGGCTCTGTCGGGCCCTGTCGGGCCCTGTAGGGCCCTGTCGGGCTCTGTCGGGCTCTACTGCGCTCTGTCGGGCTCTGTCGGGCTCTGTCGGGCTCTACTGGGCCCTGTCGGGCTCTGTCGGGCTCTGTCGGGCTCTGTCGGTCTCTACTGGGCTAAACTGGGCCCTGTCGGGCCCTGTCGGGCTCTGTCGGGCTCTGTCGGGCTCTACTGGGCTCTGTCAGGCTCTGTCGGGCTCTGTCGGGCTCTGTCGGGCTCTACTGGACTAAACTGGGCTCTGTCGGGCCGTGTCGGGCCCGTCGGGCTCTGTCGGGCTCTGTCGGGCTCTACTGGGCTCTGTCGGGCTCTGTCGGGGTCTGTCGGGCTCTGTCGTTCTCTGTCGGGCTCTACTGGGCTAAACTGGGCTCTGTCGGGCCCTGTCGGGCCCTGTCGGGCCCTGTCGGGCTCTGTCGTGCTCTGTCGGGCTCTGTCGGGCTCTACTGGGCTCTACTGGGCTCTGTCGGGCTCTGTCGGGCTCTGTCGGGCTCTGTCGGGCTCTACTGGGCTCTGTCGGGCTCTGTCGGGCTCTGTCGGGCCCTGTCGGGCTCTGTCGGGCTCTGTCGGGCTCTACTGGGCTCTACTGGGCTCTGTCGGGCTCTGTCGGGCCCTGTCGGGCTCTGTCGGGCTCTGTCGGGCTCTGTCGGGCCCTGTCGGGCTCTGTCGGGCTCTGTCGGGCCCTGTCGGGCCCTGTCGGGCTCTGTCGGGCTCTGTCGGGTCCTGTCGGGCTCTCTCGGGCTCTGTCGGGCTCTACTGGGCTCTACTGGGCTCTGTCGGGCCCTGTCGGGCCCTGTCGGGCTCTGTCGGGCTCTGTCGGGCTCTGTCGGGCTCTACTGGCTCTACTGTTCCCTGTCGGGCCCTGTCGGGCCCTGTTGGGCCCTGTCGGGATCTGTCGGGCTCTCTCGGGCCTGTCGGGCTCTGTCGGGCTCTGTCGGGCTCTACTGGGCTATACTGGGCTCTGTCGGGCTCTGTCGGGCTCTGTCGGCTCTGTCTGGCTCTGTCGGGCTCTACTAGGATCTACTGGGCTCTACTGTTCCCTGTCGGGCCCTGTCGGGCTCTGTCGGGCTCTGTCGGCCTCTGTCGGGCTCTGTCGGGCCCTGTCGGGCTCTGTCGGGCTCTACTGGGCTCTACTGGGCTCTGTCGGGCTCTCTCGGGCCCTGTCGGGCCCTGTCGGGCTCTGTCGGGCTCTGTCGGGCTCTGTCGGGCCCTGTCGGGCTCTGTCGGGCTCTACTGGGCTCTACTGGGCTCTGTCGGGCCCTGTCGGGCCCTGTCGGGCTCTGTCGGGCTCTGTCGGGCTCTGTCGGGCTCTACTGGGCTAAATTGGGCTCTGTCGGGCCCTGTCGGGCCCTGTCGGGCCCTGTCGGGCTCTGTCGGGCTCTGTCGGGCCCTGTCGGGTCTCTCTCGGGCTCTACTGGGCTCTGTCGGGCTCTGTCGGGCTCTGTCGGGCTCTGTCGGGCTCTACTGGGCTAAACTGGGCTCTGTCGGGCCCTGTCGGGCCCTGTCGGGCTCTGTCGGGCTCTGTGTAGGCTCTGTCGGGCTCTACTGGGCTCTACTGGGCTCTGTCGGGCTCTGTCGGGCTCTGTCGGACTCTACTGGGCTCTACTGGGCTCTGTCGGGCCCTGTCGGGCCCTGTCGGGCTCTGTCGGGCTCTGTCGGGCTCTGTCGGGCCCTGTCGGGCTCTGTCGGGCTCTGTCGGGCTCTACAGGGCTCTACTGGGCTCTGTCGGGCCCTGTCGGGCCCTGTCGGGCCCTGTCGGGCTCTGTCGGGCTCTGTCGGGCTCTGTCGGGCTCTACTGGGCTCTGTCGGGCCCTGTCGGGCCCTGTCGGGCCCTGTCGGGCTCTGTCGGGCTCTGTCGGGCTCTATCGGGCTCTACTGGGCTCTGTCGGGCTCTGTCGGGCTCTGTCGGGCTCTGTCGGGCTCTACTGGGTTCTGTCGGGCTCTGTCGGGCTCTGTCGGGCCCTGTCGGGCTCTGTCGGGCTCTGTCGGGCGCTACTGGGCTCTGTCGGGCTCTGTCGGGCTCTGTCGGGCCCTGTCGGGCCCTGTCGGGCTCTGTCGGGCCCTGTCGGGCTCTGTCGGGCTCTACTGCGCTCTGTCGGGCTCTGTCGGGCTCTGTCGGGCTCTACTGGGCCCTGTCGGGCTCTGTCGGGCTCTGTCGGGCTCTGTCGGGCTCTACTGGGCTAAACTGGGCCCTGTCGGGCCCTGTCGGGCCCTGTCGGGCTCAGTCGGGCTCTGTCGGGCTCTGTCGGGCTCTACTGGGCTAAACTGGGCCCTGTCGGGCTCTGTCAGGCCCTGTCGGGCTCTGTCGGGCTCTGTCGGGCTCTACTGGGCTCTGTCAGGCTCTGTCGGGCTCTGTCGGGCTCTGTCGGGCTCTACTGGACAAACTGGGCTCTGTCGGGCCGTGTCGGGCCCGTCGGGCTCTGTCGGGCTCTGTCGGGCTCTGTCGTTCTCTGTCGGGCTCTACTGGGCTAAACTGGGCACTATAGGGCCCTGTCGGGCCCTGTCGGGCCCTGTCGGGCTCTGTCGTGCTCTGTCGGGCTCTGTCGGGCTCTACTGGGCTCTACTGGGCTCTGTCGGGCTCTGTCGGGCTCTGTCGGGCTCTGTCGGGCTCTACTGGGCTCTGTCGGGCTCTGTCGGGCTCTGTCGGGCCCTGTCGGGCTCTGTCGGGCTCTGTCGGGCTCTACTGGGCTATACTGGGCTCTGTCGGGCTCTGTCGGGCCCTGTCGGGCTCTGTCGGGCTCTGTCGGGCCCTGTCGGGCTCTGTCGGGCTCTGTCGGGCCCTGTCGGGCCCTGTCGGGCTCTGTCGGGCTCTGTCGGGCTCTACTGGGCTCTACTGTTCCCTGTCGGGCCCTGTCGGGCTCTGTCGGGCTCTGTCGGGTCCTGTCGGGCTCTGTCGGGCTCTGTCGGGCTCTACTGGGCTCTACTGGGCTCTGTCGGGCCCTGTCGGGCCCTGTCGGGCTCTGTCGGGCTCTGTCGGGCTCTGTCGGGCTCTACTGGGCTCTACTGTTCCCTGTCGGGCCCTGTCGGGCCCTGTCGGGCTCTGTCGGGCTCTGTCGGGATCTGTCGGGCTCTGTCGGGCTCTACTGGGCTCTACTGTTCCCTGTCGGGCCCTGTCGGGCCCTGTCGGGATCTGTCGGGCTCTCTCGGGGCCTGTCGGGCTCTGTCGGGCTCTACTGGGCTATACTGGGCTCTGTCGGGCTCTGTCGGGCTCTGTCGGGCTCTGTCTGGCTCTGTCGGGCTCTACTAGGATCTACTGGGCTCTACTGTTCCCTGTCGGGCCCTGTCGGGCTCTGTCGGGCTCTGTCGGCCTCTGTCGGGCTCTGTCGGGCCCTGTCGGGCTCTGTCGGGCTCTACTGGGCTCTACTGGGCTCTGTCGGGCTCTCTCGGGCCCTGTCGGGCCCTGTCGGGCTCTGTCGGGCTCTGTCGGGCTCTGTCGGGCCCTGTCGGGCTCTGTCGGGCTCTACTGGGCTCTACTGGGCTCTGTCGGGCTCTGTCGGGCCCTGTCGGGCCCTGTCGGGCTCTGTCGGGCTCTACTGGGCTAAACTGGGCTCTGTCGGCCCTGTCGGGCCCTGTCGGGCTCTGTCGGGCTCTGTCGGGCTCTGTCGGGCTCTGTCGGGCTCTATCGGGCTCTACTGGGCTCTGTCGGGCTCTGTCGGGCTCTGTCGGGCTCTGTCGGGCTCTACTGGGCTCTGTCGGGTTCTGTCGGGCTCTGTCGGGCTCTGTCGGGCTCTGTCGGGCTCTTGTCCGCGCTACTGGGCTCTGTCGGGCTCTGTCGGGCCCTGTCGGGCCCTGTCGGGCCCTGTCGGGCCCTGTCGGGCTCTGTCGGGCTCTACTGCGCTCTGTCGGGCTCTGTCGGGCTCTGTCGGGCTCTACTGGGCCCTGTCGGGCTCTGTCGGGCTCTACTGGGCTAAATTGGGCCCTGTCGGGCCCTGTCGGGCCCTGTCGGGCTCTGTCGGGCTCTGTCGGGCTCTGTCGGGCTCTACTGGGCTAAACTGGGCCCTGTCGGGCTCTGTCGGGCCCTGTCGGGCTCTGTCGGGCTCTGTCGGGCTCTACTGGGCTCTGTCAGGCTCTGTCGGGCTCTGTCGGGCTCTGTCGGGCTCTACTGGACTAAACTGGGCTCTGTCGGGCCGTGTCGGGCCCCGTCGGGCTCTGTCGGGCTCTGTCGGGTTCTACTGGGCTCTGTGCTCGGGCTCTGTCGGGCTCTGTCGGCTCTGTCGTTCTCTGTCGGGCTCTACTGGGCTAAACTGGGCTCTATCGGGCCCTGTCGGGCCCTGTCGGGCCCTGTCGGGCTCTGTCGTGCTCTGTCGGGCTCTGTCGGGCTCTACTGGGCTCTACTGGGCTCTGTCGGGCTCTGTCGGGCTCTGTCGGGCTCTACTGGGCTCTGTCGGGCTCTGTCGGGCTCTGTCGGGCCCTGTCGGGCTCTGTCGGGCTCTACTGGGCTCTACTGGGCTCTGTCGGGCTCTGTCGGGCCCTGTCGGGCTCTGTCGGGCTCTGTCGGGCTCTGTCGGGCCCTGTCGGGCTCTGTCGGGCTCTGTCGGGCCCTGTCGGGCCCTGTCGGGCTCTGTCGGGCTCTGTCGGGCTCTGTCGGGCTCTACTGGGCTCTACTGTTCCCTGGTCGGGCCCTGTCGGGCTCTGTCGGGCTCTGTCGGGTCCTGTCGGGCTCTGTCGGGCTCTGTCGGGCTCTACTGGGCTCTACTGGGCTCTGTCGGGCCCTGTCGGGCCCTGTCGGGCTCTGTCGGGCTCTGTCGGGCTCTGTCGGGCTCTACTGGGCTCTACTGTTCCCTGTCGGGCCCTGTCGGGCCCTGTCGGGCCCTGTCGGGCTCTGTCGGGCTCTGTCGGGATCTGTCGGGCTCTGTGCGGGCTCTACTGGGCTCTACTGTTCCCTGTCGGCCCTGTCGGGCCCTGTCGCGGATCTGTCGGGCTCTCTCGGGCCTGTCGGGCTCTGTCGGGCTCTGTCCTGTCGGGCTCTACTGGGCTATACTGGGCTCTGTCGGGCTCTGTCGGGCTCTGTCGGGCTCTGTCTGGCTCTGTCGGGCTCTACTAGGATCTACTGGGCTCTACTGTTCCCTGTCGGGCCCTGTCGGGCTCTGTCGGGCTCTGTCGGCCTCTGTCGGGCTCTGTCGGGCCCTGTCGGGCTCTGTCGGGCTCTACTGGGCTCTACTGGGCTCTGTCGGGCTCTCTCGGGCCCTGTCGGGCCCTGTCGGGCTCTGTCGGGCTCTGTCGGGCTCTGTCGGGCCCTGTCGGGCTCTGTCGGGCTCTACTGGGCTCTACTGGGCTCTGTCGGGCTCTGTCGGGCCCTGTCGGGCCCTGTCGGGCTCTGTCGGGCTCTGTTGGGCTCTGTCGGGCTCTACTGGGCTAAACTGGGCTCTGTCGGGCCCTGTCGGGCCCTGTCGGGCCCTGTCGGGCTCTGTCGGGCTCTGTCGGGCCCTGTCGGGCTCTCTCGGGCTCTACTGGGCTCTGTCGGGCTCTGTCGGGCTCTGTCGGGCTCTGTCGGGCTCTACTGGGCTAAACTGGGCTCTGTCGGGCCCTGTCGGGCCCTGTCGGGCTCTGTCGGGCTCTGTGTAGGCTCTGTCGGGCTCTACTGGGCTCTACTGGGCTCTGTCGGGCTCTGTCGGGCTCTGTCGGGCTCTACTGGGCTCTACTGGGCTCTGTCGGGCCCTGTCGGGCCCTGTCGGGCTCTGTCGGGCTCTGTCGGGCTCTGTCGGGCCCTGTCGGGCTCTGTCGGGCTCTGTCGGGCTCTACAGGGCTCTACTGGGCTCTGTCGGGCCCTGTCGGGCCCTGTCGGGCCCTGTCGGGCTCTGTCGGGCTCTGTCGGGCTCTGTCGGGCTCTACTGGGGTCTGTCGGGCCCTGTCGGGACCTGTCGGGCCCTCTCGGGCTCTGTCGGGCTCTGTCGGGCTCTATCGGGCTCTACTGGGCTCTGTCGGGCTCTGTCGGGCTCTGTCGGGCTCTGTCGGCTCTACTGGGCCCTGTCGGGCCCTGTCGGGCTCTGTCGGGCTCTGTCGGGCTCTGTCGGGCTCTACTGGGCTCTGTCGGGTTCTGTCGGGCTCTGTCGGGCTCTGTCGGGCTCTGTCGGGCCCTGTCGGGCTCTGTCGGGCCCTATCGGGCCCTGTCGGGCTCTGTCGGGCCCTGTCGGGCTCTGTCGGGCTCTACTGGGCTCTGTCGGGCCCTGTCGGGTTCTGTCGGGCCCTGTCGGACTCTGTCGGGCTCTGTCGGGCTCTGTCGGGCTCTACTGGGCCCTGTCGGGCCCTGTCGGGCCCTGTCGGGCTCTGTCGGGCTCTGTCGGGCTCTGTCGGGCTCTAATGGGCCCTGTCGGGCCCTGTCGGGCTCTGTCGGGCTCTGTCAGGCTCTGTCGGGCTCTACTGGGCTAAACTGGGCTCTGTCGGGCCCTGTCAGGCCCTGTCGGGCCCTGTTGGGCTCTGTCGGGCTCTGTCGCGCTCTTCTGGGCTCTGTCGGGCTCTGTCGGGCTCTGTCGGGCTCTACTGGGATAAACTGGGCTCTGTCGGGCCCTACTGGGCTAAACTGGGCTCTGTCGGGCCCTGTCGGGCACCTTCGGGCTCTGTCGCGCTCTGTCGGGCTCTGTCGGGCTCTGTCGGGCTCTACTGGGCTCTGTCGGGCTCTGTCGGGCTCTGTCGGGCTCTACTGGGCTAAAGTGGGCTCTGTCTGGCTCTACTGGTCTCTGTCGGGCTCTGTCTGGCTCTGTCTGGCTCTGTCGGGCTCTACTAGGCTCTACTGGGCTCTACTGTTCCCTGTCGGGCCCTGTCGGGCTCTGTCGGGCTCTACTGGGCTCTGTCGGGCTCTGTCGGGTTCTACTGGGCCCTGTCGGGCTCTGTCGGGCTCTGTCGGGCTCTACTGGGCCCTGTCGGGCTCTGTCGGGCTCTGTCGGGTCCTGTCGGGCCCTGTCGGGCTCTGTCGGGCTCTGTCGGGCTCTACTGGGCTAAACTGGGCTCTGTCGGGCCCTGTCGGGCCCTGTCGGGCTCTGTCGGGCTCTGTCGGGCTCTGTCGGGCTCTACTGAGCTCTACTGGGCTCTACTGGGCTCTGTCGGGCTCTGTCGGGCTCTACTGGGCTCTACTGGGCTCTGTCGGGCCCTGTCGGGCTCTGTCGGGCCCTGTCGGGCCCTGACGGGCTCTGTCGGGCTCTGTCGGGCTCTGTCGGGCCCTGTCGGGCTCTGACGGGCTCTACTGGGCTCTACTGGGCTCTGTCGGGCTCTGTCGGGCCCTGTCGGGCCCTGTCGGGCTCTGTCGGGCTCTGTCGGGCTCTGTCGGGCTCTACTGGGCTCTGTCGGGTTCGGTCGGGCTCTGTCGGGCTCTGTCGGGCTCTGTCGGGCTCTACTGGGCTCTGTCGGGCTCTGTCGGGCCCTGTCGGGCTCTGTCGGGCTCTGTCGGGTTCTGTCGGGCTCTACAGGTCCCTGTCGGGCTCTGTCGGGCTCTGTCGGGCCCTGTCGGGCCCTGTCGGGCTCTGTCGGGCTCTGTCGGGCTCTACTGGGCTCTGTCGGGCCCTGTCGGGCCCTGTCGGGCTCTGTCGGGCTCTGTCGGGCTCTGTCGGGCTCTACTGGGCTCTGTCGGGCTCTGTCGGGCCCTGTCGGGCTCTGTCGGGCTCTGTCGGGCTCTATCGGGCTCTACTGGGCCCTGTCGGGCCCTGTCGGGCCCTGTCGGGCTCTGTCGGGCTCTACTGGGCCCTGTCGGGCCCTGTCGGGCCCTGTCGGGCTCTGTCGGGCCCTGTCGGGCTCTATCGGGCTCTACTGGGCTCTACTGGGCTCTGTCGAGCTCTGTCGGGCTCTGTCGGGCTCTACTGGGCCCTGTCGGGTTCTGTCGGGCTCTGTCGGGCCCTGTCGGGCCCTGTCGGGCTCTGTCGGGCTCTGTCGGGCCCTGTCGGGCTCTGTCGGGCTCTGTCGGCCTCTGTCGGGCTCTACTGGGCTCTACTGGGCTCTGTCGGGCTCTGTCGGGCTCTACTGGACCCTGTCGGTCCCTGTCGGGCCCTGTCGGGCTCTGTCGGGCTCTACTGGGCTCTGTCGGGCTCTGTCGGGCTCTGTCGGGCCCTGTCGGGCTCTGTCGGGCTCTGTCGGGCCCTGTCGGGCTCTGTCGGGCTCTGTCGGGCTCTGTTGGGCTCTGTCGGGCTCTACTGGGCCCTGTCGGGCTCTTTCGGGCTCTGTCGGGCTCTGTCGGGCCCTGTCGGGCTCTGTCGGGCCCTGTCGGGCTCTGTCGGGCTCTGTCGGGCTCTGTCGGGCTCTACTGGGCTCTGTCGGGCTCTGTCGGGCTCTACTAGGCCCTGTCGGGCTCTTTCGGGCTCTGTCGGGCCCTGTCGGGCTCTGTCGGGCCCTGTCGGGCTCTGTCGGGCTCTGTCGGGCTCTGTCGGGCTCTACTGGGCTCTGTCGGGCTCTACTGGGCTCTACTGGGCCCTGTCGGGCTCTGTCGGGCTCTGTCGGGCTCTGTCGGGCTCTGTCGGGCTCTACTGGGCTCTGTCGGGCTCTGTCGGGCTCTACTGGGCCCTGTCGGGCTCTTTCGGGCTCTGTCGGTCTCTGTCGGGCCCTGTCGGGCTCTGTCGGGCCCTGTCGGGCTCTGTCGGGCTCTGTCGGGCTCTGTCGGGCTCTACTGGGCTCTGTCGGGCTCTACTGGGCTCTACTGGGCCCTGTCGGGCTCTGTCGGGCTCTGTCGGGCTCTGTCGGGCTCTGTCGGGCTCTACTGGGCTCTGTCGGGCTCTGTCGGGCCCTGTCGGTCCCTGTCGGGCTCTGTCGGGCTCTGTCGGGCCCTGTCGGGCTCTGTTGGGCTCTGTCGGGCTCTGTCGGGCTCTACTGGGCCCTGTGGGGCTCTGTCGGGCCCTGTCGGGCTCTGTTGGGCTCTGTCGGGCCCTGTCGGGCTCTGTCGGGCTCTACTGGGCCCTGTCGGTCCCTGTCGGGCTCTGTCGGGCTCTGTAGGGCTCTGTCGGGCTCTACTGGGCTCTACTGGGCTTTGTCGGGCTCTGTCGGGCTCTGTCGGGCTCTGTCGGGCTCTACTGGGCCCTGTCGGGCTCTGTCGGGCTCTGTCGGGCCCTGTCGGGCCCTTTCGGGCTCTGTCGGGCTCTGTCGGGCTCTGTCGGGCTCTACTGGGCTCTACTGTTCCCTGTCGGGCCCTGTCGGGCCCTGTCGGGCTCTGACGGGCTCTTTCGGGCTCTGTCGGGCTCTTTCGGGCTCTACTGGGCTCTACTGTTCCCTGTCGGGCCCTGTCGGACCCTGTCGGGCTCTGTCGGGCTCTGTCGGGCCCTGTCGGGCTCTGTCGGGCTCTGTCGGGCTCTACTGGGCTATACTGGGCTCTGTCGGGCTCTGTCGGGCTCTGTCGGGCTCTGTCTGGCTCTGTCGGGCTCTACTAGGCTCTACTGGGCTCTACTGTTCCCTGTCGGGCCCTGTCGGGCTCTGTCGGGCTCTGTCGGGCTCTGTCGGGCCCTGTCGGGCTCTGTCGGGCTCTACTGGGCTCTACTGGGCTCTGTCGGGCCCTGCCGGGCCCTGTCGGGCTCTGTCTGGATCTGTCGGGCTCTGTCGGGCCCTGTCGGGCTCTGTCGGGCTCTACTGGGCTCTACTGGGCTCTGTCGGGCCCTGTCGGGCCCTGTCGGGCTCTGTCGGGCTCTGTCGGGCTCTGTCGGGCTCTACTGGGCTAAACTGGGCCCTGTCGGGCCCTGTCGGGCCCTGTCGGGCTCTGTCGGGCTCTGTCGGGCCCTGTCGGGCTCTGTCGGGCTCTTCTGGGCTCTGTCGGGCTCTGTCGGGCTCTGTCGGGCTCTACTGGGCTAAACTGGGCCCTGTCGGGCCCTGTCGGGCCCTGTCGGGCTCTGTCGGGCTCTGTCGGGCTCTGTCGGGCTCTACTGGGCTCTACTGGGCTCTGTCGGGCTCTGTCGGGCTCTGTCGGGCTCTACTGGGCTCTACTGGGCTCTGTCGGGCCCTGTCGGGCCCTGTCGGGCTCTGTCGGGCTCTGTCGGGCTCTGTCGGGCTCTACTGGGCTCTACTGGGCTCTGTCGGGCTCTGTCGGGCTCTGTCGGGCTCTACTGGGCTCTACTGGGCTCTGTCGGGCCCTGTCGGGCCCTGTCGGGCCCTGTCGGGCCCTGTCGGGCTCTGTCGGGCTCTACTGGGCTCTACTGGGCTCTGTCGGGCCCTGTCGGGCCCTGTCGGGCTCTGTCGGGCTCTGTCGGGCTCTGTCGGGCTCTACTGGGCTCTACTGGGCTCTGTCGGGCTCTGTCGGGCTCTACTGGGCCCTGTCGGGCTCTGTCGGGCTCTGTCGGGCCCTGTCGGGCCCTGTCGGGCTCTGTCGGGCCCTATCGGGCTCTGTCGAGTTCTGTCGGGCTCTGTCGGGCTCTGTCGGGCTCTACTGGGCTAAACTGGGCCCTGTCGGGCCCTGTCGGGCCCTGTCGGGCTCTGTCGGGCTCTGTCGGGCTCTACTGGGCTCTACTGGGCTCTGTCGGGCTCTGTCGGGCTCTGTCGGGCTCTACTGGGCTAAACTGGGCGCTGTCGGGCCCTGTCGGGCTGTGTCGGGCCCTGTCGGGCGCTGTCGGGCTCTGTCGGGCTCTACTGGGCCCTGTCGGGCCCCGTCAGGCTCTGTCGGGCCCTGTCGGGCCCTGTCGGGCGCTGTCGGGCTCTGTCGGGCTCTACTGGGCCCTGTCGGGCTCTGTCGGGCTCTGTCGGGCTCTGTCGGGCGCTACTGGGCTCTGTCGGGCTCTGTCGGGCTCTGTCGGGCTCTGTCGGGCTCTACTGGGCTCTGTCGGGCCCTGTCGGGCCCTGTCGGGCTCTGTCGGGCTCTGTCGGGCCCTGTCGGGCCCTGTCGGGCTCTGTCGGGCTCTGTCGGGCTCTACTGGGCCCTGTCGGGCCCTGTCGGGCTCTGTCGGGCTCTGTCGGGCCCTGTCGGGCTCTGTCGGGCCCTGTCGGGCCCTGTCGGGCTCTGTCGGGCTCTGTCGGGCTCTACTGGGCCCTGTCGGGCTATGTCGGGCTCTGTCGGGCTCTGTCGGGCCGACAGAGCCCGACAGGGCCCAGTAGAGCCCGACAGAGCCCGACAGAGCCCGACAGAGCCCGACAGGGCCCGACAGAGGCCGACAGGGCCCGACAGGGCCCGACAGAGCCCAGTAGAGCCCGACAGAGCCCGACAGAGCCCGACAGGGCCCGACACATCCCGACAGAGCCCGACAGGGCCCGACAGAGCCCGACAGAGCCCGACAGAGCCCGACAGGGCCCAGTAGAGCCCGACAGAGTCCGACAGAGCCCGACAGAGCCCGACAGGGCCCGACAAGGCCCGACAGAGCCCGACAGGGCCGGACAGAGCCCAACAGAGCCCGACAGGGCCCGACAGGGCCCAGTAGAGCCCGACAGAGCCCGACAGAGCCCAGTAGAGCCCAGTAGAGCCCGACAGAGCCCGACAGAGCCCGACAGAGCCCGACAGAACCCGACAGAGCCCGACAGGGCCCAGTAGAGCCCGACAGAGCCCGACAGAGCCCGACAGAGCCCGACCGGGCCCGACAGGGCCTGACAGGGCCCAGTAAAGTCCGACAGAGCCCGACCGGGCCCGACAGGGCCTGACAGGGCCCAGTACAGTCCGACAGAGTCCGACAGAGCCCGACAGAGCCCGACAGAGCCCGACAGAGCCCAGTAGAGCCCAGTAGAGCCCGACAGAGCCCGACAGAGCCCGACAGGGCCCAGTAGAGCCCGACAGAGCCCGACAGGGCCCGACAGGGCCCGACAGAGCCTAGTAGAGCCCAACAGAGCCCGACAGAGCCCGACAGAGCCCGACAGAGCCCAGTAGAGCCCGACAGAGCCCGACAGGGCCCGACAGGGCCCGACAGAGCCCGACAGAGCCCAGTAGAGCCCGACAGAGCCCGACAGAGCCCGACAGAGCCCGACAGGGCCCGACAGGGCCCGACAGGGCCTAGTAGAGCCCGACAGAGCCCGATAGAGCCCGACAGAGCCCGACAGAGCCTGACAGGGCCCGACAGAGCCCGACAGAGCCCGACAGGGCCCGACAGGTCCCGACAGAGCCCGACAGAGCCCGACAGGGCCCGACAGGGCCCAGTAAAGGACAGAGCCCGACAGAGCCCGACAGAGCCCGACAGAGCTCGACAGGGCCCAGTAGAGCCCGACAGAGCCCGACAGAGCCCGACAGAGCCCAGTAGAGCCCAGTAGAGCCCGACAGAGCCCGACAGGGCCCGACAGAGCCCGACAGGGCCCAGTAGAGCCCGACAGAGCCCGACAGGGCCCGACAGGGCCCGACAGGGCCCAGTAGAGCCCGACAGAGCCCGACAGAGCCCGACAGAGCCCGACAGGGCCCAGTAGAGCCCGACAGAGCCCAGTAGAGCCCAGTAGAGCCCGACAGAGCCCGACAGAGCCCGACGGAGCCCGACAGAACCCGACAGAACCCGACAGGGCCCGACAGAGCCCAGTAGAGCCCGACAGAGCCCGACAGAGCCCGACAGAGCCCGACAGGGCCTGACAGGGCCCGACAGAGCCCGACAGAGCCCGACAGAGCCCGACAGGGCCCAGTAGAGCCCGACAGAACCCGACAGAGCCCGACAGAGCCCGACAGATCCCGACAGAGCCCGACAGTGCCCAGTAGAGCCCGACAGAGCCCGACAGAGCCCGACAGAGCCCGACAGAACCCGACAGGGCCCGACAGGGCCCAGTAGAGCCCGACAGAGCCCGACAGAGCCCGACAGAGCCCGACAGAGCCCAGTAGAGCCCGACAGAGCCCGACAGAGCCCGACAGGGCCCAGTAGAGCCCGACAGAGCCCGACAGAGCCCGACAGGGCCCGACAGGGCCCGACAGAGCCCGACAGGGCCCAGTAGAGCCCGACAGAGCCCGACAGAGCCCGATAGGGCCCGACAGGGCCCGACAGAGCCCGACAGAGACCAGTAGAGCCCAGTAGAGCCCGACAGAGCCCGACAGAGCCCGACAGGGCCCGACAGAGCCCGACAGAGCCCGACAGAGCCCGATAGAGCCCGACAGGGCCCGACAGAGCCCGACAGGGCCCGACAAGGCCCGACAGAGCCCGACAGAGCCCAGTAGAGCCCAGTAGAGCCCGACAGAGCCCGACAGAGCCCAACAGAGCCCGACAGAGCCCGACAGCGCCCGACAGGGCCCGACAGGGCCCGACAGAGCCCGACAGAGCCCAGTAGAGCCCAGTAGAGCCCGACAGAGCCCGACAGAGCCCGACAGAGCCCAGTAGAGCCCAGTAGAGCCCGACAGAGCCCGACAGAGCCCGACAGAGCCCGACAGGCCCCGACAGGGCCTGACAGGGCCCAGTTTAGCCCAGTAGAGCCCGACAGAGCCCGACAGAGCCCGACAGAGCCCAGTAGAGCCCGACAGAGCCCGACAGGGCCCGACAGAGCCCGACAGGGCCCGACAGGGCCCGACAGGGCCCGACAGAGCCCAGTTTAGCCCAGTAGAGCCCGACAGAGCCCGACAGGGCCCGACAGGGCCCGACAGAGCCCGACAGAGCCCGACAGGGCCCGACAGAGCCCGACAGAGCCCGACAGGGCCCGACAGAGCCCAGTAGAGCCCGACAGAACCCGACAGAGCCCGACAGGGCCCGACAGGGCCCGACAGAGCCCGACAGAGCCCGACAGGGCCCGAGAGGGCCCGACAGAACCCGACAGAGCCCGACAGAGCCCGACAGAGCCCGACAGGGCCCGACAGGGCCCAGTAGAGCCCGACAGGGCCCGACAGAGCCCGACAGGGACCGACAGGGCCCGACAGAGCCCGACAGAGCCCGACAGAGCCCGACAGAACCCGACAGAGCCCGACAGAGACCAGTTGAGCCCGACAGAGCCCGACAGAGCCCGACAGAGCCCGACAGGGCCCGACAGGGCCCAGTAAAGCCCGACAGAGCCCGACAGAGCCCGACAGGTCCCGACAGAGCCCGACAGAGCCCGACAGAGCCCAGTAGAGCCCGACAGAGCCCGACAGAGCCCGACAGAGCCCGACAGAACCCGACAGAGGCCGACAGAGCCCAGTAGAGCCCGACAGAGCCCGACAGAGCCCGACAGAGCCCGACAGAGCCCGACAGGGCCCAGTAGAGCCCGACAGAGCCCGACAGAGCCCGACAGAGCCCGACAGAGCCCGACAGGGCCCGACAGAGCCCGAGAGGGACCGACAGGGCCCAGTAGAGCCCGACAGAGCCCGACAGAGCCCGACAGAGCCCGACAGGGCCCGACAGGGCCCGACAGGGCCCAGTAGAGCCCGACAGAGCCCGACAGAGCCCGACAGAGCCCGACAGGGCCCGACAGAGCCCGAGAGGGCCCGACAGGGCCCAGTAGAGCCCGACAGAGCCCGACAGAGCCCGACAGAGCCCGACAGAGCCCGAGAGGGCCCGGCAGGGCCCAGTAGAGCCCGACAGAGCCCGACAGAGCCCGACAGAACCCGACAGAGCCCGACAGAGCCCGACAGGGCCCGACAGGGCCCGACAGAGCCCGACAGGGCCCAGTAGAGCCCGACAGAGCCCGACAGAGCCCAGTAGAGCCCAGTAGAGCCCGACAGAGCCCGACAGAGCCCGACAGAGCCCGACCGAGCCCGACAGAGACCAGTTGAGCCCGACAGAGCCCGACAGAGCCCGACAGAGCCCGACAGGGCCCGACAGGGCGCAGTAGAGCCCGACAGAGCCCGACAGAGCCCGACAGAGCCCTACAGAGCCCGACAGGGCCCAGTAGAGCCCGACAGAGCCCGACAGAGCCCGACAGAGCCCGACAGAGCCCGACAGAGCCCGAGAGGGCCCGACAGGGCCCGACAGAGCCCAGTAGAGCCAAACAGAGCCCGACAGAGCCCGACAGAGCCCGACAGAGCCCGACAGGGCCCAGTAGAGCCCAGTAGAGCCCGACAGAGCCCAGTAGAGCCCGACAGAGCCCGACAGAGCCCGACAGAGCCCGACAGGGCCCGACAGAGCCCAGTAGAGCCCGACAGAGCCCGACAGGGCCCGACAGGGCCCGACAGAGCCCGACAGGGCCCGACAGAGCCCGACAGAGCCCGACAGGGCCCTGTAGAGCCCGACAGAGCCCGACAGAGCCCGACAGGGCCCGACAGGTCACCGACAGGGCCCGACAGAGCCCGACAGGGCCCGATAGGGCCCGACAGAGCCCAGTAGAGCCCGACAGAGCCCGACAGAGCCCGACAGAGCCCGAGAGGGCCCGACAGGGCCCAGTAGAGCCCGACAGAGCCCGACAGAGCCCGACAGAGCCCGACAGGGCCCGACAGAGCTCGACAGAGCCCGACAGGGCCCGACAGAGCCCAGTAGAGCCCGACAGAACCCGACAGAGCCCGACAGGGCCCGACAGGGCCCGACAGAGCCCGACAGAGCCCGACAGGGCCCGAGAGGGCCTGACAGAACCCGACAGAGCCCGACAGAGCCCGACAGAGCCCGACAGGGCCCGACAGGGCCCAGTAGAGCCCGACAGAGCCCGACAGAGCCCCGACAGGGACCGACAGGGCCCGACAGGGCCCGACAGAGCCCGACAGAGCCCGACAGAACCCGACAGAGCCCGACAGAGACCAGTTGAGCCCGACAGAGCCCGACAGAGCCCGACAGAGCCCGACAGAGCCCGACAGGGCCCAGTAGAGCGCGACAGAGCCCGACAGAGCCCGACAGAGCCCGACAGAGCCCGACAGAGCCCTGTAGAGCCCGAAAGAGGCCGACAGAGCCCGACAGAGCCCGACAGAACCCGACAGAGGCCGACAGAGCCCAGTAGAGCCCGACAGAGCCCGACAGAGCCCGACAGAGCCCGACAGGGCCCGACAGGGCCCAGTAGAGCCCGACAGAGCCCGACAGAGCCCGACAGGGCCCGACAGAGCCCGAGAGGGCCCGACAGGGCCCAGTAGAGCCCGACAGAGCCCGACAGAGCCCGACAGAGCCCGACAGGGCCCGACAGGGCCCGACAGGGCCCGCAGTAGAGCCCGACAGAGCCCGACAGAGCCCGACAGAGCCCGACAGAGCCCGACAGGGCCCGACAGAGCCCGAGAGGGCCCGACAGGGCCCAGTAGAGCCCGACAGAGCCCGACAGAGCCCGACAGAGCCCGACAGGGCCCGACAGAGCCCGACAGGGCTCAGTAGAGCCCGACAGAGCCCGACAGAGCCCGACAGAACCCGACAGAGCCCGACAGAGCCCGACGGGGCCCGACAGGGCCCGACAGAGCCCGACAGGGCCCAGTAGAGCCCGACAGAGCCCGACAGAGCCCAGTAGAGCCCAGTAGAGCCCGACAGAGCCCGACAGAGCCCGACAGAGCCCGACAGAGCCCGACCGAGCCCGACAGAGACCAGTTGAGCCCGACAGAGCCCGACAGAGCCCGACAGAGCCCGACAGGGCCCGACAGGGCGCAGTAGAGCCCGACAGAGCCCGACAGAGCCCGACAGAGCCCGACAGAGCCCGACAGGGCCCAGTAGAGCCCGACAGAGCCCGACAGAGCCCGACAGAGCCCGACAGGGCCCGACAGAGCCCGACAGAGCCCGAGAGGGCCCGACAGGGCCCGACAGAGCCCAGTAGAGCCAAACAGAGCCCGACAGAGCCCGACAGAGCCCGACAGAGCCCGACAGGGCCCAGTAGAGCCCAGTAGAGCCCGACAGAGCCCAGTAGAGCCCGACAGAGCCCGACAGAGCCCGACAGAGCCCGACAGGGCCCGACAGGGCCCGACAGAGCCCGACAGGGCCCGACAGAGCCCGACAGAGCCCGACAGAGCCCGACAGGGCCCGACAGAGCCTGACAGAGCCCAGTAGAGCCCAGTAGAGCCCGACAGAGCCCGACAGAGCCCGACAGGCCCCGACACAGCCCGACAGAGCCCGACAGGGCCCGACAGGGCCCGACAGAGCCCGACAGGGCCCGACAGAGCCCGACAGAGCCCGACAGGGCCCTGTAGAGCCCGACAGAGCCCGACAGAGCCCGACAGGGCCCGACAGGGCACCGACAGGGCCCGACAGAGCCCGACAGGGCCCGATAGGGCCCGACAGAGCCCAGTAGAGCCCGACAGAGCCCGACAGAGCCCGACAGAGCCCGAGAGGGCCCGACAGGGCCCAGTAGAGCCCGACAGAGCCCGACAGAGCCCGACAGAGCCCGACAGGGCCCGACAGAGCTCGACAGAGCCCGACAGGGCCCGACAGGGCCCGACAGGGCCCAGTAGAGCCCGACAGAGCCCGACAGAGCCCGACAGAACCCGTCAGAGCCCGACAGAGCCCGACAGAGCCCGACAGAGCCCGACAGGGCCCAGTAGAGCCCGACAGAGCCCGACAGAGCCCGACAGACACCGACAGGGCCCGACAGAGCCCGACAGAGCCCGACAGAGCCCGACAGGGCCCGACAGGGCCCGACAGGGCCCAGTAGAGCCCGACAGGGCCCGACAGGGCCCGACAGAGCCCGACAGAGCCCGACAGAGCCCGACATGGCCCGACAGAGCCCGACAGAGCCCGACAGAGCCCGACAGGGCCCGACAGGGCCCAGTAGAGCCCGACAGAGCCCGACAGAGCCCGACAGAACCCGACAGGGCCCAGTAGAGCCCGACAGAGCCCGACAGAGCCCGACAGAGCCCGACAGGGCCCGACAGAGCCCGACAGAGCCCGACAGGGCCCAGTAGAGCCCGACAGAGCCCGACAGAGCCCGACAGAGCCCGACAGGGCCCGACAGAGCCCGACAGAGCCCGACAGGGCCCGACAAAGCCCAGTAGAGCCTGACAGAGCCCGACAGGGCCCGACAGAGCCCGACAGAGCCCGACAGAGCCCGACAGGGCCCAGTAGAGCCCGACAGAGCCCGACAGAGCCCGACAGAACCCGACAGGGCCCAGTAGAGCCCGACAGAGCCCGACAGAGCCCGACAGAGCCCGACAGGGCCCGACAGAGCCCGACAGAGCCCGACAGGGCCCAGTAGAGCCCGACAGAGCCCGACAGAGCCCGACAGAGCCCGACAGGGCCCGACAGAGCCCGACAGAGCCCGACAGGGCCCGACAAAGCCCAGTAGAGCCTGACAGAGCCCGACAGGGCCCGACAGAGCCCGACAGAGCCCGACAGAGCCCGACAGAGCCCGACAGGGCCCAGTAGAGCCCGACAGAGCACGACAGAGCCCGACAGAGCCCGAGAGAGCCCGACAGAGCCCGACAGAGCCCAACAGAGCCCGACAGGGCCCGACAGGGCCCGACAGAGCCCGACAGGGCCCGACAGAGCCCGACAGAGCCCGACAGAGCCCGAGAGGGCCCGACAGAGCCCGACAGAGCCCGACAGGGCCCAGTAGAGCCCGACAGAGCCAGACAGAGCCCGACAGAGCCCAACAGAGCCCGACAGAGCCCAGTAGAGCCCGACAGAGCCCGACAGAGCCCGACAGAGCCCGACAGGGCCCGACAGAGCCCGACAGGGCCCGACAGGGCCCGACAGAGCCCGACAGAGCCCGACATAGCCCGACAGGGCCCAGTCGAGCCCGACAGAGCCCGACAGAGCCCGACAGGGCCCGACAGGGCCCGACAGAGCCCGACAAGGCCCGACAGGGCCCGACAGAGCCCGACAGGGCCCGACAGAGCCCGACAGAGCCCGACAGAGCCCGAGAGGCCCGACAGAGCCCGACAGAGCCCGACAGGGCCCAGTAGAGCCCGACAGAGCCAGACAGAGCCCGACAGAGCCCAACAGAGCCCGACAGAGCCCAGTAGAGCCCGACAGAGCCCGACAGAGCCCGACAGAGCCCGACAGGGCCCGACAGAGCCCGACAGGGCCCGACAGGGCCCGACAGAGCCCGACAGAGCCCGACATAGCCCGACAGGGCCCAGTAGAGCCCGACAGAGCCCGACAGAGCCCGACAGGGCCCGACAGGGCCCGACAGAGCCCGACAGAGCCCGACAGAGCCCGACAGGGCCCGACAGAGCCCGACAGAGCCCGACAGAGCCCGACAGGCCCCGACAGAGCCCGACAGAGCCCGATAGGGCCCGACAGAGCCCGACAGAGCCCGACAGGGCCCGACAGGGCCCGACAGAGCCCGACAGGGCCCGACAGGGCCCGACAGAACCCGACAGGGCCCGACAGGGCCCGACAGAGCCCAGTAGAGACCGACAGAGCCCGACAGAGCCCGACAGAGCCCGACAGGGCCCGACAGGGCCCAGTAGAGCCCGACAGAGCCCGACAGAGCCCGACAGAGCCCGACAGGGCCCGACAGGGCCCGACAGGGCCCAGTAGAGCCCGACAGAGCCCGACAGAGCCCGACAGGACCCGACAGAGCCCGACAGGGCCCGACAGAGCCCGACAGGGCCCGAAAGGGCCCGACAGAGCCCAGTAGAGCCCGACAGAGCCCGACAGAGCCCGACAGAGCCCGACAGGGCCCGACAGGGCCCAGTAGAGCCCGACAGAGCCCGACAGAGCCCGACAGGGCCCGACAGGGCCCGACAGGGCCCGATAGAGCCCGAGAGGGCCCGAAAGGGCCCGACAGAGCCCAGTAGAGCCCGACAAAGCCCGACAGAGCCCGACAGAGCCCGACAGGGCCCGACAGGGCCCGACAGAGCCCGACAGAGCCCGACAGAGCCCGACAGGGCCCAGTAGAGCCCGACAGAGCCCGACAGACCCCGACAGAACCCGTCAGAGCCCGACAGAGCCCGACAGAGCCCGACAGAGCCCGACAGGGCCCAGTAGAGCCCGACAGAGCCCGACAGAGCCCGACAGAGACCGACAGGGCCCGACAGAGCCCGACAGAGCCCGACAGGGCCCGACAGGGCCCGAAAGGGCCCAGTAGAGCCCGACAGAGCCCGACAGGGCCCGACAGAGCCCGACAGAGCCCGACAGAGCCCGACATGGCCCGACAGAGCCCGACAGAGCCCGACAGAGCCCGACAGGGCCCGACAGGGCCCAGTTTAGCCCAGTAGAGCCCGACAGAGCCCGACAGAGCCCGACAGAGCCCGACAGAGCCCAGTAGAGCCCGACAGAGCCCGACAGGGCTCGACAGAGCCCGACAGAGCCCGACAGGGCCCGACAGGGCCCGACAGGGCCCGACAGAGCCCAGTTTAGCCCAGTAGAGCCCGACAGAGCCCGACAGAGCCCGACAGGGCCCGACAGGGCCCAGTAGAGCCCGACAGAGCCCGACAGGGCCCGACAGAGCCCGACAGAGCCCGACAGGGCCCGACAGAGCCCAGTAGAGCCCGACAGAGCCCGACAGAGCCCGACAGGGCCCGACAGGGCCCGACAGGGCCCGACAGAGCCCGACAGAGCACGAGAGGGCCCGACAGAACCCGACAGAGCCCGACAGGGCCCAGTAGAGCCCGACAGAGCCCGACAGAGCCCGACAGAGCCCGACAGGGCCCGACAGGGCCCAGTAGAGCCCGACAGAGCCCGACAGAGACCGACAGGGACCGACAGGGCCCGACAGGGCCCGACAGAGCCCGACAGAGCCGACAGAACCCGACAGAGCCCGACAGAGACCAGTTGAGCCCGACAGAGCCCGACAGAGCCCGACAGAGCCCGACAGGGCCCGACAGGGCCCAGTAGAGCCCGACAGAGCCCGACAGAGCCCGACAGAGCCCGACAGGGCCCAGTAGAGCCCGACAGAGCCCGACAGAGCCCGACAGAGCCCGACAGGGCCCGACAGAGCCCGACAGGGCCCAGTAGAGCCCGACAGAGCCCGACAGAGCCCGACAGAGCCCGAGAGGGCCCGACAGAGCCCGAGAGGGCCCGACAGGGCCCAGTAGAGCCCGACAGAGCCCGACAGAGCCCGACAGAGCCCGACAGAGCCCGAGAGGGCCCGACAGGGCCCAGTAGAGCCCGACAGAGCCCGACAGAGCCCGACAGAACCCGACAGAGCCCGACAGAGCCCAACAGGGCCCGACAGGACCCGACAGGGCCCGACAGAGCCCGACAGGGCCCAGTAGAGCCCGACAGAGCCCGACAGAGCCCGACAGAGCCCGACAGGGCCCAGTAGAGCCCGACAGAGCCCGACAGACCCCGACAGAGCCCGTCAGAGCCCGACAGAGCCCGACAGAGCCCGACAGAGCCCGACAGGGCCCAGTAGAGCCCGACAGAGCCCGACAGAGCCCGACAGAGACCGACAGGGCCCGACAGAGCCCGACAGAGCCCGACAGAGCCCGACAGGGCCCGACAGGGTCCGAAAGGGCCCAGTAGAGCCCGACAGAGCCCGACAGGGCCCGACAGAGCCCGACAGAGCCCGACAGAGCCCGACATGGCCCGACAGAGCCCGACAGAGCCCGACAGAGCCCGACAGGGCCCGACAGGGCCCAGTTTAGCCCAGTAGAGCCCGACAGAGCCCGACAGAGCCCGACAGAGCCCGACAGAGCCCAGTAGAGCCCGACAGAGCCCGACAGGGCTCGACAGAGCCCGACAGAGCCCGACAGGGCCCGACAGGGCCCGACAGGGCCCGACAGAGCCCAGTTTAGCCCAGTAGAGCCCGACAGAGCCCGACAGAGCCCGACAGGGCCCGACAGGGCCCAGTAGAGCCCGACAGAGCCCGACAGGGCCCGACAGAGCCCGACAGAGCCCGACAGGGCCCGACAGAGCCCAGTAGAGCCCGACAGAGCCCGACAGAGCCCGACAGGGCCCGACAGAGCCCGACAGAGCCCGACAGAGCACGAGAGGGCCCGACAGAACCCGACAGAGCCCGACAGGGCCCAGTAGAGCCCGACAGAGCCCGACAGAGCCCGACAGAGCCCGACAGGGCCCGACAGGGCCCAGTAGAGCCCGACAGAGCCCGACAGAGCCCGACAGGGACCGACAGGGCCCGACAGGGCCCGACAGAGCCCGACAGAGCCCGACAGAACCCGACAGAGCCCGACAGAGACCAGTTGAGCCCGACAGAGCCCGACAGAGCCCGACAGAGCCCGACAGGGCCCGACAGGGCCCAGTAGAGCCCGACAGAGCCCGACAGAGCCCGACAGAGCCCGACAGAGCCTGACAGGGCCCAGTAGAGCCCGACAGAGCCCGACAGAGCCCGACAGAGCCCGACAGGGCCCGACAGAGCCCGACAGGGCCCAGTAGAGCCCGACAGAGCCCGACAGAGCCCGACAGAGCCCGAGAGGGCCCGACAGAGCCCGAGAGGGCCCGACAGGGCCCAGTAGAGCCCGACAGAGCCCGACAGAGCCCGACAGAGCCCGACACAGCCCGAGAGGGCCCGACAGGGCCCAGTAGAGCCCGACAGAGCCCGACAGAGCCCGACAGAACCCGACAGAGCCCGACAGAGCCCGACAGGGCCCGACAGGACCCGACAAGGCCCGACAGAGCCCGACAGGGCCCAGTAGAGCCCGACAGAGCCCCACAGAGCCCAGTAGAGCCCAGTAGAGCCCGACAGAGCCCGACAGAGCCCGACAGCGCCCGACAGAACCCGACAGAGCCCGACAGAGACCAGTTGAGCCCGACAGAGCCCGACAGAGCCCGACAGAGCCCGACAGGGCCCGACAGGGCCCGACAGGGCCCGACAGAGCCCAGTAGAGCCCGACAGAGCCCGACAGAGCCCGACAGGGCCCGACAGAGCCCGACAGAGCCCGACAGGGCCCGACAGGGCCCAGTAGAGCCCGACAGAGCCCGACAGAGCCCGACAGAGCCCGACAGGGCCCGACAGAGCTCGACAGAGCCCGACAGGGCCCGACAGGGCCCGACAGGGCCCAGTAGAGCCCGACAGAGCCCGACAGAGCCCGACAGAACCCGTCAGAGCCCGACAGAGCCCGACAGAGCCCGACAGAGCCCGACAGGGCCCAGTAGAGCCCCACAGAGCCCGACAGAGCCCGACAGAGACCGACAGGGCCCGACAGAGCCCGACAGAGCCCGACAGGGCCTGACAGGGCCCGACAGGGCCCAGTAGAGCCCGACAGAGCCCGACAGGGCCCGACAGAGCCCGACAGAGCCCGACAGAGCCCGACATGGCCCGACAGAGCCCGACAGAGCCCGACAGAGCCCGACAGGGCCCGACAGAGCCCGACAGAGCCCGACAGGGCCCAGTAGAGCCCGACAGAGCCCGACAGAGCCCGACAGAACCCGACAGGGCCCAGTAGAGCCCGACAGAGCCCGACAGAGCCCGACAGAGCCCGACAGAGCCCGACAGGGCCCAGTAGAGCCCGACAGAGCCCGACAGAGCCCGACAGAGCCCGACAGGGCCCGACAGAGCCCGACAGAGCCCGACAGGGCGCGACAGGGCCCAGTAGAGCCCGACAGAGCCCGACAGGGCCCGACAGAGCCCGACAGAGCCCGACAGAGCCGACAGAGCCCGACAGGGCCCAGTAGAGCCCGACAGAGCACGACAGAGCCCGACAGAGCCCGACAGAGCCCGACAGGGCCCGACAGAGCCCAACAGAGCCCGACAGGGCCCGACAGGGCCCGACAGAGCCCGACAGGGCCCGACAGAGCCCGACAGAGCCCGACAGAGCCCGACAGGGCCCAGTAGAGCCCGACAGAGCCCGACAGAGCCCGACAGGGCCCGACAGGGCCCGACAGAGCCCGACAGGGCCCGACAGGGCCCGACAGAGCCCGACAGAGCCCGACAGAGCCCGACAGGGCCCAGTAGAGCCCGACAGAGCCCGACAGAGCCCGACAGGGCCCGACAGGGCCCGACAGAGCCCGACAGAGCCCGACAGGGCCCGACAGGGCCCAGTAGAGCCCGACAGAGCCCGACAGAGCCCGACAGGCCCGACAGGGCCCGACAGGGCCCAGTAGAGCCCGACAGAGCACGACAGAGCCCGACAGAGCCCGACAGGGCCCGACAGAGCCCGACAGAGCCCGACAGGGCCCGACAAAGCCCAGTAGAGCCCGACAGAGCCCGACAGAGCCCGACAGGGCCCGACAGAGCCCAGTAGAGCCCGACAGAGCCCGACAGAGCCCGACAGGGCCCGACAGGGCCCGACAGAGCCCGACAGAGCCCGACAGAGCACGAGAGGGCCCGACAGAACCCGACAGAGCCCGACAGGGCCCAGTAGAGCCCGACAGAGCCCGACAGAGCCCGACAGAGCCCGACAGGGCCCGACAGGGCCCAGTAGAGCCCGACAGAGCCCGACAGAGACCGACAGGGACCGACAGGGCCCGACAGGGCCCGACAGAGCCCGACAGAGCCCGACAGAACCCGACAGAGCCCGACAGAGACCAGTTGAGCCGACAGAGCCCGACAGAGCCCGACAGAGCCCGACAGGGCCCGACAGGGCCCAGTAGAGCCCGACAGAGCCCGACAGAGCCCGACAGAGCCCGACAGGGCCCAGTAGAGCCCGACAGAGCCCGACAGAGCCCGACAGAGCCCGACAGGGCCCGACAGAGCCCGACAGGGCCCAGTAGAGCCCGACAGAGCCCGACAGAGCCCGACAGAGCCCGAGAGGGCCCGACAGAGCCCGAGAGGGCCCGACAGGGCCCAGTAGAGCCCGACAGAGCCCGACAGAGCCCGACAGAGCCCGACAGAGCCCGAGAGGGCCCGACAGGGCCCAGTAGAGCCCGACAGAGCCCGACAGAGCCCGACAGAGCCCGACAGAACCCGACAGAGCCCGACAGAGCCCAACAGGGCCCGACAGGACCCAACAGGGCCCGACAGAGCCCGACAGGGCCCAGTAGAGCCCGACAGAGCCCGACAGAGCCCGACAGAGCCCGACAGGGCCCAGTAGAGCCCGACAGAGCCCGACAGACCCCGACAGAACCCGTCAGAGCCCGACAGAGCCCGACAGAGCCCGACAGAGCCCGACAGGGCCCAGTAGAGCCCGACAGAGCCCGACAGAGCCCGACAGAGCCCGACAGGGCCCGACAGGGCCCGAAAGGGCCCAGTAGAGCCCGACAGAGCCCGACAGGGCCCGACAGAGCCCGACAGAGCCCGACAGAGCCGACATGGCCCGACAGAGCCCGACAGAGCCCGACAGAGCCCGACAGGGCCCGACAGGGCCGAGTTTAGCCCAGTAGAGCCCGACAGAGCCCGACAGAGCCCGACAGAGCCCGACAGAGCCCAGTAGAGCCCGACAGAGCCCGACAGGGCTCGACAGAGCCCGACAGAGCCCGACAGGGCCCGACAGGGCCCGACAGGGCCCGACAGAGCCCAGTTTAGCCCAGTAGAGCCCGACAGAGCCCGACAGAGCCCGACAGGGCCCGACAGGGCCCAGTAGAGCCCGACAGAGCCCGACAGGGCCCGACAGAGCCCGACAGAGCCCGACAGGGCCCGACAGAGCCCAGTAGAGCCCAACAGAGCCCGACAGAGCCCGACAGGGCCCGACAGGGCCCGACAGAGCCCGACAGAGCCCGACAGAGCACGAGAGGGCCCGACAGAACCCGACAGAGCCCGACAGGGCCCAGTAGAGCCCGACAGAGCCCGACAGAGCCCGACAGAGCCCGACAGGGCCCGACAGGGCCCAGTAGAGCCCGACAGAGCCCGACAGAGCCCGACAGGGACCGACAGGGCCCGACAGGGCCCGACAGAGCCCGACAGAGCCCGACAGAACCCGACAGAGCCCGACAGAGACCAGTTGAGCCCGACAGAGCCCGACAGAGCCCGACAGAGCCCGACAGGGCCCGACAGGGCCCAGTAGAGCCCGACAGAGCCCGACAGAGCCCGACAGAGCCCGACAGAGCCCGACAGGGCCCAGTAGAGCCCGACAGAGCCCGACAGAGCCCGACAGAGCCCGACAGGGCCCGACAGAGCCCGACAGGGCCCAGTAGAGCCCGACAGAGCCCGACAGAGCCCGACAGAGCCCGACAGAGCCCGAGAGGGCCCGACAGAGCCCGAGAGGGCCCGACAGGGCCCAGTAGAGCCCGACAGAGCCCGACAGAGCCCGACAGAGCCCGAGAGGGCCCGACAGGGCCCAGTAGAGCCCGACAGAACCCGACAGAGCCCGACAGAGCCCGACAGGGCCCGACAGAGCCCGACAGGGCCCGACAGAGCCCGACAGGGCCCAGTAGAGCCCGACAGAGCCCGACAGAGCCCAGTAGAGCCCAGTAGAGCCCGACAGAGCCCGACAGAGCCCGACAGCGCCCGACAGAACCCGACAGAGCCCGACAGAGACCAGTTGAGCCCGACAGAGCCCGACAGAGCCCGACAGAGCCCGACAGGGCCCGACAGGGCCCGACAGAGCCCAGTAGAGCCCGACAGAGCCCGACAGAGCCCGACAGAGCCCGACAGAGCCCGACAGAGCCGACAGGGCCCGACAGGGCCCAGTAGAGCCCGACAGAGCCCGACAGAGCCCGACAGGGCCCGACAGAGCTCGACAGAGCCCGACAGGGCCCGACAGGGCCCGACAGGGCCCAGTAGAGCCCGACAGAGCCCGGACAGAGCCCGACAGAACCCGTCAGAGCCCGACAGAGCCGACAGAGCCCGACAGAGCCCGACAGGGCCCAGTAGAGCCCC